>NW_025968826.1:0-19898 GCF_021869965.1 Rhincodon typus
ACTCACTGACAGTCCTGTATTGTTCGTCCTGACCCTTTAATCATTTCTCACTCCTTCAATTCTGACCCCATTACATTGAGGAACTGACTCAGTATGAAACCTCTGGCAATGAGGGGTCCCCTCAGTTCTGAACCTCTGACTGTGCTTCAATACCTCAAGACTGACCCTGTGTCAATAAAGCATTCCCTCAGTTCGACCTTCTCTAAGTGCTGCAATACCTCAGCACGGTTCCTGTAATCAAGTGGCACTCGTTCAATTCTAACTCCTTCAGGATGTGGCACTGCCTCAATGTTGACCCTCTGACAATGAGACACCCCCTTACTACTGAATGTCTAATTACGTGGCACACCCTCAATTCTGAACCCTTTACAATGAGGGGATGTTCACTGATGATTGCACAATGTTCAGAAACATTCGCAGCTCCTCAGATACGGAAGCAGTCCTTGTTCAAATGCAACAAAACGTGGCTTGGGCCAACAAGTGCAAATAACATTTGTGTCACACAATACAACCATCACCAATAAGAGACAATCTAACCACTGCCCTTGGCATTCTGCAGTGTTACCATCACTGAATCCCGACTATCAACATCCTGAGGGTCATCGTTGACCAGAAACTCTCCTACACTCACCACATAAACACAGTACATGAGCAGGTCAGAAGCTCGGAATACCACAGGGAGTAATTCTCCTCCTGACTCCTCAAAGCCTGTCCGCCATCTACAAGGCACAAGTCAGGATTGTGATGGATTAGTCCCCACTTGCCTGGATAAATGCAGCCCCAACAACACAAGAATCTTCAAAACATCTAGGACAAAGCAGCACGCTTGACTGGCACTACATCCACAAATATCCACTCCCTCTAACACCGACAGTCAGTAGTAGCAGTGCATGCTATCTTCAAGATGCAATGCAGAAATTCTCTAAAGATCCTCAGGCAAACCCACGATCACATCCGTCTGGAAGAACAAAGGTAACATATTAGAAATGCCACCTTCAAGTTCCAGTCCAAGCCATTCACCATCCTGACTTGGAAACACATTGAATGCAACTGTGAAGGAAGACAGTCATCCAACAACAGGGAGAAAGAGAGATATCCTAATTAATAGCACTGGAGCAGAGAGGTGCAACCATCAGATAATAAATGTCACTAAAAGACAAGTTAACAGAAACATGTCAGCCCCAGGAAATACAGAAGAAAAATACCATCTTCTGTAAATAATACACAAGATTTATCTGTTCTCGTGATGGCAGGCATGGCCGAGATGAAGAAGGTTCTTTCTGAAAGATGGCTCCTTCACCACCACTCAGTACCAGCATAGGAGTGTGTGTGTGGTGGGGAGGGGGGAAGAGGGGCTCGGTTAATGATGGTCTTCGGTTTCCTTCACTGGCTGAATGTTAAAAAGAATGCATAGTTAGTCAAGTGACCAACTGCCCATGGGAATGGCGGGGAGGGCGAGTGGTGGAAGAGGTCAAGGGATAAATGAAAGTTGGGAAAACCATCCAAATTGGGGGAGTTATGTATGAGGCTAATACTGTCAGAATGCTGTTGGGTGGGGCAGAGGACGAGGAAAGATGCAGCAACCGTCTGCTCATGTTGGGGGATACTGTTGCTCCTGTCAGAGCAGGACATGGAGAGGAAGCAACATAATGAATGCATATGGAACTGAAACATCAAATTTACAACAACTGTTCCACCTCCAAGGACTTGGTGTAAATGCCTCAACAACTGAACAGACCGGCAAATTCCAGGAGAGGTGGTCACTCGGCAGACTTTTCATCATTCAGAAGGCTCAGGACAACCTGAGCATCTGAATCTCTCCACATTAAGACACAAGTCAGGCGTGTGATGGAATATTCCCCACTTGCCTGGACAGCTGCAGCTCCAACAAAACAAGAAGCTCAACACTGTTCAGGACAAAGCAGCATACTTGATTGGCACCACATCCACAAACATTCACTCCATCCACCACCAACACTTAGTAGCAGCAGTGTGTACCATCTACAAGGTACACTGCAGAAATTCCACCAAAAATCCTCAGACAGCACTTTCCAAACACGTGAATACTTCCATCCAGAAGGACAACGGCAGCAGATACATGGGAATACCGCTCCCCACAAGAACGCCTCCAAACTTTAAATATGTCACGATTCCTTCACTGTCGCTGCGTCAAAATCCTGGACCTCCCGTCCGAACAATATTGCCCTAACGAGCAGCACAGTGGCCATTGGTTCGCACTGCTGCCTCACAGCACCAGAGATCTGGGTTCAATTCAGTCTCAGGTGACTGTGTTTGGGGTTTGCACATTCTTCCCATGTCTTTGTGGGTTTCCTCCAGGTGCTCCGGATTCCTCCAACAACCTAAAGGTGTGTGGATTCGGTGAATTGTAAACGCTAAATTGCCCATTGTGTCCAGGGATGAGCAGTTACGTGAATTATCCAGGGGAAGTGCAGGCTTACGGGGATAAGGTTGGGGGGTCAGTCTGGTGGAATGTTTTTTGGAGTCATTATTGACTTGTTGGGCCAAATGGCCTGCTTCCACACTGTAGGGATTCTAATGATTGTGGATCAACTGTCAGCACAAGGACTGGAGTGGTTCAAGAAGGCAGCACAACACCACCTTCTCATGCGGGAACTTATGGCAGCCAATAAAGCTGGACCAGCCAGCGACCTTTAAGATCTCACAAATGAATTTTAAAAACCCTGAAGTCCTCACCCCTGGGGTCATTCAAGTCAATCTTGTCTTCTCTGGTTCATAGAAACATAGAAGAATAGGAGTAAGCAATTCGAGCCTGTTCCACCTTTGAACTGATCATTGAACTCACCGTGTTTCTCCCCACTGTCTTTGTTCTCTTTAGTCCTGAGCACCATATCCAATTTCCCTTTGAAAATAGTCAATGGTTTGACCTCAACAGTTCCCAGACAGAATTCCACAGGCTGACCTCTGTCTGGGTGAAGACATTTCTCCTCATTTCCTAAATGATCTCCTTTTCTTCTTTGACGCGAAGACCTATTTCTGCACTCCTAAGTCATTGAGGACATCCTTACTGCATCGACCTTGTCCAGTCCTCTTTAAATTTTTAGGCTTCCATCAGATGCCCGTTCTTCTTCTAAACTACAACGAATATAGCCCTAACTGATCCAGTCTCCTTTCATCTCTCAATACCACCATCCCAGAAATCACCCTGGTAAATCTTTCACTCACTGTCACTACAACTAATCCATGAATCCCCTCAATAAGGCAGCCAGCAAACCATCTGCCTTGTTCACCACTTGCAGTAGGGACAGGGTCAGGGTCAGGGTCAGGTTCATACTTGCTTTCAGCGACAGGTACAAGGACAATAAGGTCTCAGTGCACCCCTCCTTTTCCCAGTCTATCACCTTTCAGATAATAAATGGTTTTTCAGTTTTTGCCCCTGAAGTAGATAACTTCACATTTATCCGAGAGATGATTCATCTGCTACGTACTTACCCACTCATCAACTCAACTCAACATGCCCTGAGAGCCATCATATCATGGCGCCAACAGACAGGGTAACATACAGCGCCAAGACTGAGGAACAAGCCTCACGGAAGACTTCGTGCAAGGCTCAACAAAGATGGTATACCCAGAAACAGCCTTCCAACCTCAGGCGTGCACCAGGTTAACAGTTTCCAACTATGGACGAAGAAAGCCCAGGTGTTCGGCAACTGATTAATCACTGGGAACCATGTGACCACGAGTCCGTGTCCAAACCCCACGTGAGCAAAAGGGGGCGATCGCGACAGTTTAAACAATCAGATGACAAGGTCTGTGCATGAGCCCCGCCTACGAATGACAGAGTCTCGCCCGTGAGGACCGGGGCGACGCACATGACGTGCGGTTGCTCCAATCAGCGGAGGCAGGGGAAAGACCGAATTGTGAAGGAACTTCTTCACCCAGAGGGTTGTTAATCTCTGGAACTCCTTGCCCAGTGAAGTAGTTGATGCTACTTCAGTAAACGTTTTTGAAGATAACGTAGATTTTTTTTGAACAATAAAGGAATTAAGGGATACGGTGAGAACGCGAGTAAGTGGATCTGAGTCCACGAAAATATCAGCCATGACCTTATTGAATGGCGGAGCAGGCTCGAAGGGCCGGACGGCCTACTCCTGCTCCTAGTTCTTATGTTCTGAAGCTAGACCACGACCACGCCCACACCGAGGAAAGAGTGCCAGCGGAGGTGAAGATAGGTGCGTGCCCCCGCAAGTGCGAGGTCTCTTGTTTTCAAATTCTGAACCGCCACCGTCAGCAACGACACCGTTCCCCGCACCCACTCCCTCGATAATGCGGCCCATCCCTTGGCACTGAACCCCCCGCCCCCTTTGTGGAAAGAGGAAGTTACTGTTTTGAGTCCAGTGAAACGTTTTGCAATTGAAGTGAAGTGGAAATTTGACGGATATTTTCCTGTCGAATGGGGATAGAGAAATGCATGGAACAGACGGGATTATTAGCGTAAATTAGAGAGTGAGGGGGTTTGCAGATCAAAGTGCGCCAACGAATAAAAGGGGAAAGAGAGTGGTAAAGGTTGTAGAGGAGAGACAAAGCTTGCTCCCGAGCAGGTGTCAATGGTACAATGAAAATTGATTGAAAAGGAAATCAAGCATGAAGACCGGATGCAATCACTCGGGGAAAGTATATCCAATCAGAGGACTGTGTTAATGGGTCTAAAGCTGTTGAACTCAGCATTGAATGTCGACCAATGTTTTGTCTCTTCTCAACAACCATTCCCACTGCCTTTGTGTTCTGTGGAAGGGTCACCGGACCTGGAACTTTAACTCTGAGTTTTTGCCTCCGCAGAGGCTGCCAGACCTGCTGAACTTTTCCAACAGCTTTTGTTTTCGTTACCTTTGCCTTCGCTTTGTGTTCAATGGGGAATTTGATCTTTAATCTCCCTCACCCTGTAAATTTGTCTTGACCTATTAGCCCACATTCCTGTCTCCCCCTTTCAACAGCATAGAACATAGAACATTACATAGACTATTACAGCGCAGTACAGGCCCTTTGGCCCTCGATGTTGCGCCGACCTGTGAAACCAATCTGAAACCCATCTGACTGTCTAAAACACTCTCACATTTTATCTTTTACTGCAATTGAGTTTGAAGGCAGGGACTCAAATTTCCAAGTATGCTTCCATCTCCTGGATGAAGTGCTGCTGTCATTCTGCTCAATTTCCTTTCCTCCCTTTCCAGGGTCTTAATGTCCTTCCTAAAATATGGTGTTCAGAATTCACTGTGTACTCAACTGGAGCTGACAGCACTACTTTATAAAGGTTTAGCATCACTTTCATGCTTTTTTACTCTGATCTTCCAGTACTGAAGCCCGGAGTCCCTCTGACAGTGCTTAATTATCTCAGTAGTGACCCTCTGACAATGAGGCACTCCCTCAGTACTGATGCTCTGACAGTACTGCACTGCTTCAGTACAGATCCTCTAATCATGTGGCCTACCCTGAATTCTGACCCGTTTAGAATGAGGGGCTGCCTCAGTATTGACCCTCTGACAAAAAGGGACTGCATCAGAACGGTTCTGCTGGCAGTGCTGGACGACTTCAGTACTAACCCGATAAGCGTGTTGCATTCCCTCAATTCTGACCCTATTACATCCGGGCAGTGCCTCACAACAGATCCTCTGACAATGAGGCAATCCCTCAGAACAGATCCTCTGACAAAGAGGTACTGCCTCAGTACTGACCGGCTGAAAATAAGGTACTCCTTCATTACAAACCTTTTGATAATGAGTCCCTCCCTCAATCCTGACCCTCTGACAGTGCTGCATTACCTCAGTATTGACCGTCTAAACTCCCTCAACTCCAATCCTTTTGCAATTATGCAATGCCTCAGAACTGACCCGCTGACAGTAAGGCATTCCCATCATTCTGACCTTCTGACAGTGCTGCATTACCTCAGTACTGACACTCTAACAGTTCTTCCATACCTCAATATTGAGCCCCTGACATTTGACACTCTGTCTATTCTGACTCCATCACGTTGATGCACTGCCTCGGAATGGATCCTCGAACAACGAGTCACTCCCTTACTGCTCACCCTCTAACAATGAGACACTTCCTCAGAATTGATCTCGTGATAAAAAGGCATTCCCCCTCTGCTGATCTGCTGAATACAGGGCCCTTCCTCAGTAATGACCCTGTAACCATGATGAACTTCCTCAATTCTGACGCCCTCAAATGAGGCACTGATTCAGCATGCAACTCTGACAATAATGCACTCCCACACTTCTGACCCTCTGACACTGCGATAATACCTCAGTACTGACTCTCTAATCGTGTGACACACTCTCCCAATTTTGACCATTGAATCAGTGTTGACCCTCTGACTATAATGCACTCCACGGTTCTGACCGTCTGACAGTGGTTCAATCCCTCAGAGATAAGCCACTGATCATATGGCCCTCCCTCAATCCAGCCCCATTACGTTGAGGCACTGCCTCAGAACAGACTCTCTGACAATGATGCACTCCCTCAGTGTTGACCCTGTAACAATCCTCAGAACTGACTGACCCCCTTACAAAGAAGAATTACCTTTGTACAGACCCGCTGACGATAAGGCCCTCCCTCAGTACTTCCCCTCTGACAGTGCTGCAGTCCTCACTATTCATCCTCTAAACGTGATCCTC
The DNA here is from genome assembly GCF_021869965.1 of Rhincodon typus. NCBI lineage: Eukaryota > Metazoa > Chordata > Chondrichthyes > Orectolobiformes > Rhincodontidae > Rhincodon > Rhincodon typus. The sequence continues at coordinate 6,654 of NW_025968826.1, forward strand.
TAAATTCTGATCCCGTTACATTGAGGTACTGCTTCACAATGGACCAACTGACAGCATCTCATTAGGGAAATGAAGTGTCGACTGGGTGACTGCTTTGCAGAACAGCTATAGACACTCTGACAAAGAGACACTGCCTCACAATTGACATTCTGACAATGTGGCAGTATTTCAGGGCTGACCCTCCAGTCGTGAGGTACTGCCTCAGAACTGACCCTCAGGTGGAGCGGCAGTACCTCAGTACTGACCCTTCAATCGTGAGGTACACCCTCAATTCTGACCCCCTTACAATAAGGCACTGCTTCGAAATTGACCCGCTTACAACACCCTCTGATAATGAGGCCCTCCATCAGAACTGATTCTCTCTCAATGGCTGACTCCTTCAAGATTGACTCTCCAGAAATGACGTGAAAGCCCTGCAGAGGTAGTCATTGTCAAGTAAGCACTCCCTCAGTACTTCTCCTCTGACAGTTCTTCAATACCTCAGTACACACCCTCTGACAATGATGTACTCCCTTGGTCGTGACACTCTAACTGCAATATCTGACTACTGACCTTCTAATCATATCATCCCCCCTCAATTCAAAATCCATTACATGGAGGTACTGCCTCAGAACTGACCCACTAACAATAAGGCATTCCCTCAACTGATCCTCTGACAGTGCTACACTACCTCAGTACTGACTCTGTGTTGTGAGGCCCTTCCTTAATCCCGACACTGTTAAAATGATTCACTACCTCAGTATTGACCCTCTGACAAAGTGGCACTGCCTCACAATTGACCTACTGACAAAGGGGCAATCCCTCAGTGCGGACTCTCTGATAAAGGTTTGATATTAGGAAAGTACTGCACTGCGAACAGATCAATATTAAGGGGATGCCGCATTCTCGATGGCCAATACTCAGGGAGTGCTGCACTGTTAGTGGGTCAGTATTCAGGGAGTGCCACACTGCTTGTGGTCCGATAATAAGGGAGTTCTGCGCTGGCAGAGAGTTCGCACCGAGGGAATGCTGCACTCTCAGATGCTCAATATTAAAGGAGTATTTCACCCTCAGAGGTTTGACATTAGGGGAGTGCTGCACTGTGATCAGGCAAATATTAAAAGAATGCTCCACTATCGAGGGTCAATATTAAGGCAGTGGTGCACTGTCGGAGGGCAACTATTAATGGACTACTGCAACTTCAGCGACTGAACGGTCAGGCAGAGCAGCACAGCAAAGGGTCAGTCATGAGAGAATGCTCAATTGTCAGAGGCTTAGCGCTGCGGGAGTGCTTAATCAGAGAGTTAGTACTGAGGGAGTGCTGCTCTGTTGAAAGACCAATATTAAGGGAATGCTGCACTGTCAGAGGGTCAGCGTTAAGGGAGTGGCACACTAACATAGAAACACTGGAAGGGAGCTGACCCACTAACCTGACGACTGACCCATTGACAAGGCCATTGGAGAGAGATGTGCTCCCTTACTCTTGACCCTCTGATATCGGAGCACTCTCTTAATATTGACCCTCTCGCAATGCAGTACTCTCTTTATATAGAGACCTTCTGACAGGGCGGCTCCCTTTCAGTACTGGCCTCCCAAGGGCAGCACTCTCTCACCATTGACCCTCCGACAGTGCAGCACTCCCTTAACATTGATTGATAGAGTCCCTACAGTGTGGAAACAGGCCATTCAGCCCAACAAGTCCACACCGCCCCTCCGAAGAGTATCCCACCCAGACCCATTTCCCTACATTTCCCATGGCTAACCCACCTAACCTAAACATCCCTGGACACTATGGGCAACTTAGCACAGCCAATCCACCTAGCTTTCACATCTTTTAACTGCGGGAGGAAACCGGAGCACCCAGAGGACACACAAACACGCACAGACACGGCGAATGTGCAAACTCCACACAGACGGTCGCCCAAGTGTGGAATCGAACCTGGGTCCCTGGCGATGTGAGGCAGCAGTGCTAACCACCGAGCCACCGCGCTGCCCTAATTGAATTTGTGACAGTGCAAAACCCCTTTAAAATTGACCCGAGCACTCCATTAATATTTGCCTTCTGACAATACAGCTCTTCCTCAGTACTGACTCTCCCACAGTGCAGCAATCTCCTCAATACTGTCAGAGAGTCAATACTAAGAGAATGTTGCACTAATGAGAGACAGTACTGAGGAGAGCTGCACTCTCAGAGGTTCAGTACTAAAGGTATGCTGCACTGTGAGAGGGTCAGTCATGCGGGAATTCTGCACTGCCAGAGGGTCAAGAATGAAAAAGAGCTGCGCTGTCAATGTAATAAGGTCAGAACTGAGCCAGTGCTTCATGATCAAAGGGTCAATACTGAGCCGTTGTCTCATTGTAAGGTGTTCAGAATTGAGTCAGTCCTGTGGTAGTGCAGCACTCTCAGAGTGTCAGTACTGAGGGAGAGCATCATTATCAGTGGGTCAGTACTGAGTGTATGCCTTGTTGTAAGTGGGTCACTTGTGAGGCAGTATGTCATTGTTGAATGGTCGGTCCAGAGTAAGTACTTCGTTGTCAGATAGTCAATGCTGAGGCAGTGCCACCTTCCCGGTCAGTATTGAGACAATTCCTCATTGTAAGGAGGTCAGAATTGAGGGAGAGCCAGGCATTTAGAGGGTCAGTACTGAGGCAGTGCAGAACCGTCAGAGGGTCAGTACTTGAGGAGAACCCTAATACCAGAAAGTCAATACTAATGGAGTGTCACATTGTCAATGGTTCAGTACTGAGGAATCACCTCATTATCAGAGGGTCAGTCCTGAGGCAGTGCCTCATTGTCAGAAGGTCAGTGCTGAGGCAGTGCCACATTCTCAGAGGGTCAATATTAATGTTTAGAATTGAGGGAGTGCTATATGATTATGTCACTCTGACAATGAGGCGCTCCCTCAGGAATGAACCTCTGACAATAAGGCACTTTCTCAGTTCTGAATCTCTGACAAGGAAGCACTCCCTCAGTGCGAACCCTCGAACAGTGCTTCAATACCTCAGTCTGGATCCACTGTCAATGAGGCACTCGCTGAGTACTGACCTCTGATAGAGCTGCAATAGGTTACGACTGACCTTCTAATCATGTCCCTTCTACCCCATTTCTAAATCTGTACATTGAGGCACTGCCTCAGAACTGACCTACTGGTTATAAGGCAGTCCCTCAGTACTGACCCGCTGATCATGAGGCTGTCCCTCAGTAATGATCCTCTAACTGTGAGGCACTCCCTTAATTCTGACCCTCTCAGGCACTATCTCAGTACTGACCCACTGATATAGAGGCACTGACTCAGAATTTACATGCTGACACTGGAGCACTTGCTCAGGACAGACCCTCTGATCGAGCTATAGGTTTGATATTAGGGCAGTGCTGCAGAACGAGCAGGTCAGTATGAAGGGAGTGCCGCACTGTCAGTGGACCAATATTAGAGGAGTGCCACACTGTCAGAGGGTCACTATTAATGGAGTGCAACACTTTTGGTGAGTGAGTACTGAGGCAGTGCAGCACTGGAAAGGGTCAGAAATGAGAGAATGCTCCATTTTCAGAAATTTAGTACAGAAGAAGTGCTTAATCAAAGAGTTATTTCTGAGGGAGTGCTGCATTGTAAGGTTTTCTCACTGAGGGTGTATCACACAATCAGAGGTCCAATATTAAGGTAATAGTGCACTGTTGGAGGGTTGATATAAAGAGAGTTTTGCACTGTCAGAGGGTTAATGATGTGGGACTGCTGAAATATCACAGAATCAGTCCTGAGAGAGTGCTGCACGTTCAGAGAGTTAGTACTGAGGGAGTGCTATGATGTCAGAAGATTGATATCAAGGGAACGTTGCACTGCCGAAGGATCAGCAGTGCAGTACTGTCAGAAGGCCAATATTGAGGGAGTTCTGCTGTGTCAGTGGGTCAATATTATGGGATTGCTACACTATCAGCGTATCAATGTCAGACGGTCAGCACCGAGGGAGCTGTTGGAGGGCCAATATTGAGTGCGTGCGACACTCAGAGGATCATTTTGTTGGAGTTCTGCACTGTCAGTAGCTCAGTTGTAAGGGAGTGCCACACTGGTAGTGGGTTAATATTAAGGGAGTGCTGCACTGTCAGAGGGTTAAAGATGAGGGAGCTCTTCCCTCTGCGGGGCTGAGTCCTGAAAGAGAACCGCCCGTCAGGGGATCAATATTAATGTTGTAGAGTCAGTACAGAGGTAGTGCTGCACTGTCGGAGGGTCAATAAGAAGCCTGTTGCTACACTATCAAGGAGTCAATGATGACAGAATGCTGCACTGTCAGAAGATCAGTAGTGAGGGAAAACTGCATTGTCAGAGTGTCTTCATCAAGGAAGTGTCACTCTGTCGGAAGACCAATAATAAGGGAGTGCTGCAATGTCACAGGGTCAATATTATAGGTGTGCTGGACTAACAGAGGGTCAGTGATGATTGAGTGCTTAACTGTTGCAGAGCCAGGACTGAGGGAATCCCGCGTTGTGACAGTGTCATGATTGAGGGAGTGCTGCACTGTTGAAGGGCCAATATTAAGGGAGTGTGACACTGTCAGAGTGTCATTATTAAAGCTGTGCTACAGTATCAAAGAGTGATTAATGAGGGAGTGCTGCACTGTCGGAGGGTCAGCACTGAGGTGGGCTGTACTTTCAGATAGTAAATATTATTGCAGTGCTTCACTTTCAGGTGTTTGATATTAGGGGAGTGTTGCACTGTGAGTTGGTCAATATTAAGGGAATGCTGAAACTGTCAGTGGGTTGATGCTCAGGGTGTGCAACACTGTCGGGCGGAGTGATGTACTAATTGAGTGTCATCACTGAGGGAGTTCCACACTGACAGAGGGGTAATATTAAGGGTGTACTGCAGTGTCACTATTGATGGAGTGCTGCACTGGGGGTCAGTATTGAGGGAATGCTCCATTGTTGGAGGATCAGTACTGAGGGAGTGCTTGACTGTCACAGGGCCAATATTAAGAGGGTGCTGTGCTGTCAGAAGGTCAATATTAAAGGAGAACCGCAGTATCAGAGGGACCGCACTGAGGGAGTGCAGCTGCTGCGAAGATCACTACAAAGGATATAGCAGACCGTAAGAGGTCCATTTTGTGGGTATTGATGAACTGAGGTTCTGTACTGTGAGATGGTTGCAGTGTCACAGCGTCAGCATTAAGGGAGTCGTGCACGTACAAACAAGCACTGTCAGACAATTGGCGCTCTGATTATGAGCCACTCCCTCAGTACTGACTCTCCAACAATGCGTACTCTCGGATGACTGACTCACTTACAATGCATCTCTGCCACAGTATTAACCCTCCGACATACTGGTATTCTCTCAGCAATAACACTCTGAGAATGCCATGCTCCCTTACTATTGACACTCTGACCATGGAACACCCCTTCAATTTTAACCCTTCAGCAGTGCAGCATACACTCGTCATTGCCTCTCTGATATTGCAGTGCTGCCTTCATATTGACCGTTTCACAGTGCAGGACACACTAATATCGAACATCTGAAAGTGCAGCACTCCCACAGTGTTGACACCAGTCCGTGCAGCACCACCTCAATTCTGACCTGCTCAGTGTAGCACACCCTTAATTCTGACCCCCTCAGTGCTGGCCCCACTCAATGCTGACCTCCCTCAGTGATGACCCCCTTCAGTGCAGCATCTCCTCAGTGCAGACACCATTCAGTGCTTAAACCCGTCAATTCAGCACTCCCTCAGTACTGAATCCCGTCACTGCAACAATCTCCCAGTGCTGACCCAACTCAGTGCTGCACTGAGGGTGTCAGCACTAAGGGAGTGCTTCAGTGAGGGGATTCAGCACTGAGGGAATGCTGCACTGTGGGAGTGCTGCACTGTGGGAGTGCTGCACTGAAGGGGGACATCACTCTGGGGGGGTGAGCATTGAGTGGGGTCAGCACTGAGGGAGTGCTGCACTTAGGGCGGTCAGCACTGAGAGGGGTCAGCACTGAGGGAGTGCTGCACTGAGGGAGTGCTGCACTGAAGGAGTACTGTTGGAGGGTCAGTACTGAGGGAGTGTCTCATAGTCAGAGGGTCAGCTCTCTGGCAGTGCTTCTTTGTTAGTGTGCCACCCCCTTAACGCTGACCCTCTGACAGTGCAGCATTCCCTTAATATTGGCCTTTCAACAGAGCGGCACTCTCTCAGTGAAGACACTCTGACAATGCAGCTTTACCTCACGACTGACCTGCTGACAGCGCAACATTCTGTCAGCATTGACCCTCTGACAGTGTAGCATATGCTTCAAATTGTCCCTCCGATATTGTGGTACTCCCTCAGTGATGATACTCTGACAATGCAGCACTCCCTCAGTACGAACTCTCTGATTAAGCACTCCCTCAGTGCTAAGCCTCTGAAAATGGAGCATTCTCTCATTACTGACCCTTTGCTGTGCTGCTCTGCCTGAGCACTCAGTCGCTGAAGTTGCAGTACTCCATTAATAGTTGTCCTCCGACAGTGCACCACTTCCTTAATATTGACACTCGACAGTGAAGCATTCCCTTAATATGGACCCTCTGATAGTGTAGCATTCTTTTAATATTTGCCTGATCACAGTGCAGCACTCCCCTAATATCAAACCTCTGAGGGTGAAATACTCCTTTAATATTGAGCATCTGAGAGTGCATCATTCCCTCAGTGCGAACTCTCTGCCAGTACAGTACTCCCTTATTATCGTACCACAAGCAGTGTGGCACTCCCTGAATACTGGCGCACCAACAGTGCAGCACTCCCTGAATATTGGCCATCGAGAATGCGGCATCCCATTGATATTGACCTTTTCGCAGTGCAGGACTCTCCTAATATCAAACCTCTATCAGAGGGAGTGCCCCTTTGTCAGTAGGTCAATTGTGAGGCAGTGCCACTTTGTCAGAGGGTCAATACTGAGGTAGTGAATCATTTTAAGAGTGTCGGAATTGAGGAAGGGCCTCACAACACAGAGTCAGTACTGAGGTAGTGTGGCACTGTCAGAGGATCAGTTGAGAGAATGTCTTATTGTCAATGGGTCAGTTCTGAGGCAGTGCCTCCATGTAATGGATTTAGAATTGAGGGAAGATGACATGATTAGAAGGTCAGTAGTAAGGTATTGCAGTCAGAGAGTTACGACAAAGGGATTACATCATTGTCAGACGGTCTGTACTGAGGTATTGAAGAACTGTCAGAGGCGAAGTACTGAGGGAGTGCTTTCTTGACAATGACTCCCTCTGCAGGGCTATCATGTCATTTCTGGAGAGTCAGTCTTGAAGGAGTCAGCCATTGAGAGAGAAGCAGTTCTGATGGAGGGCCTCATCATCAGACGGTCAGTCGGGAAGGTGTTGTCAGCGGGTCAGTTCTGAAGCAGTGCCTCATTGTAAGGGGGTCAGATTTGAGGATGTGCCTCACGATTGAAGAGTCAGTACTGAGGTCCTTCAGCTCCACCTGAGGGTCAGTTCTGAGGCAGTACCTCACGACTGGAGAGTGAGCCCTGAAATACTGCCACATTGTCAGAGTGTCAGTTCTGAGGCAGTGTCTCTTTGTCAGAGTGTCTGTAGCTGTTCTGCAAAGCAGTCACCCAGTCTACGCTTCATTTCCCTAATGAGATGCTGTCAGTGGGTCCATTGTGAGGCAGTGCCTCAATGTAATGGGATCTGAGTTTAGAGGATCACATTTAGAGGATCAATACTGAGGACTGCAGCACTATCAGAGGGCAAGTACTGAGGGAGGGCCTTATCGTCAGCGGGTCAGTGCAGTGGCAGTGCCTCTTTGTAAGGGGGTCAGTCTGAGCATTGTTACACGGTCAACACTGAGGGAGTGCATCATTGTCAGGGAGTCGGTTCTGAGGCAGTGCCTCAATGTAATGGGGCTGGATTGAGGGAGGGCCATATGATTAGTGGGTTATCTCTGAGGGATTGAAGCACTGTCAGACGGTCAGAACCGTGGAGTGCATTATAGTCAGAGGGTCAATACTGATTCAATGGGCAAAATTTGAGGCGTGCCACACGATTAGAGAGTCAGTACTGAGGTATTGTAGCAGTGTCAGAGGGTCAGAAGTGTGGGAGTGCATTATTGTCAGAGTTGCATGCTGAATCAGTGCCTCATTTGAGGGCGTCGGAATTGAGGAAGTTCATCATGGTTACAGGGTCATTACTGAGGAAGGGTCCCGTAATCCGCAGATCAGCACAAAGGGAGTGCCTTATTATCACGTGGTCATACTGAGGCAGTGTCTCATTGTTAGAGGGTGAGTAGGAAGGGAGTGACACGTTGTTGGAGGATCCATTCCGAGGCAGTGCCTCAATATCTTGGAGTCAGAATAGAGAGAGTGTCAAATGTCAGGGGCTCAATATTGAGGTATTGAAGAACTGTTAGAGTGTCAGTACTGAGGTAATGCAGCACTGTCAGAATGTCAGAATGATGGAAATGCCTTATTGTCAGCCGGTCAATTCTGGGTCTATACCTCTTTGTCAGAGGGTCTGTTCTGAGGGATTGCCTCATTGTCAGAGGATCTGGTGTGAGGCACTGCCCGGATGTAATAGGGTCAGAATTGAGGGAATGCAACACGCTTATCGGGTCAGTACTGAAGGAATGTAGCACTGCCAGATGGGCCGTTCTGAGGCAGTCACTTTTCGTTAGAGGGTCAACACTGAGGCAGTCCTTCGTTCTAAGCGGGTCAGAATTCAAGGTGTGCGACATGATTAGAGGATCAGTACTGAAGTAGTGCAGCACTGTCAGAGGATCAGTACTGAGGGAGTGCCTCATTGTCAGAGGGTCACTACTGAGATAATTAAGCACTGTCAGAGGGACTCCGGGCTTCAGTACGAGAAGATCAGAGTAAAAAAGCATGAAAGTGATGCTAAACCTTTATAAAGTAGTGCTGTCAGCTCCAGTTGAGTACATAGTGAATTTTGAACACCATATTTTAGGAAGGAAATTAAGAGCCTGGAAAGGGAGGAAAGGAAATTGAGCAGAATAACAGCAGCACTACATCGAGGAGGTGGAAGCATACTTGGAAATTTGTGTCCCTGCCTTTAAACTCAATTGCAGCCAAGATAAAATGTGAGAATGTTTTCGATAGTTAGATGGGCCTCAGATTGGTTTCACAGGTCGGCGCAACATCGAAGGCCGAAGGGCCTGTACTGCGCTGTAATGTTCTATGTAATGTTTTATGTTCTATGCTGTTGAAAGGGGGAGACTGGAATGTGGGCTAAAAGGTCAAGGCAAAGTTACAGGGTGAGGGATATTAAAGATCAAATTCACCATTGAACACAAAGCAAACGCAAAGGTCACGACAACAGAAGCTTTTGGAAAAGATCAGCAGGTCTGGAAGCCTCTGTGGAAGCAAAAAATTAGAGTTAAAGTTCCAGGTCCGGTGACCCTTCCACAGAACACAAAGGCAGTGGTAATGGTTGTGGAGAAGAGACAAAACATTGGTCTACATTCAATGCTGAGTTCAACAGCTTTAGACCCATTAACACAGTCGTCTGATTGGATATACATTCCCCTAGTGATTTCATTCTGTCTTCATGCTTTATTTCCTTTTCAATCAGATCTTCATTATACCATTAACACGTGCTCTGGAGCAATGCTTTGTCTCTCCTCTGCAACCTTTACCACTATCTTTCCCCTTTTATTCGTTGGCACTCTTTGATCTGCAAAACCCCGCACTCTCTAATTTACGCTAATAATCCCTTCTGTTCCATGTAGTTCTCTGTTCCCTTTCGACAGGATCATATCCATCAAATTTCCACTTCACTTCAATTGCAAAACGTTTCACTGGACTCAAAACAGTAAATTCCTCTTTCTACAGAGCGGGGTGGGCGGTTCGGTGCCAAGGGATGGGCCGCATTATCGACGGGGGTGGGGTGCGGGGAACGGTGTTGGTGCTGACGGTGACGGTTCAGAATTTGAAAACAAGAGACTTCGCGCTTGCAGGGGCACGCACCTATCTTCACCTCCCCTGGCGCTCTTTCCACGGTGTGGGCGTGGTCGTGATTGTGGTCGTGGTCTGGCTTTAGAACATAAGAACTGGGAGCAGGAGTAGCCCTTCCGGCCCTTCGAGCCTACTCAGCCATTCAATAAGATCATGGCTGATCTTTTCGTGGACTCAGATCCACTTCCCCGCGTTCTCACCGTATCCCTTAATTCCTTCATTGTTCAAAAAAAATCTACGTTATCTTTAAAAACGTTTACTGAAGTAGCATCAACTACTTCACTGGTCAAGGAATTCCATAGATTAACAACCCTCTGGGTGAAGAAGTTCCTTCTCAATTCAGTCTTACCCCTACCTCCGCTGATTGGGGCAACCGCACGTCATGGGCGTCGCCCCGGTCCTCACGGGCAAGACTCTGTCGTTCGTAGCTGGGGCTCATGCACAGACCTTGTCATCTGATTGGTTAAGCTGTCGCGCCCGCCCCTTTTGCTCACGTGGGGTTTTTACACTGAATGGGGTTCACATGGTTCCTGTTGACTAATTAGTTGCCGAACACCTGGTCTTTCTTCTTCCATAATTCTATACTTTTAACCTGGTGCGCACCTGAGCTTGGTAGGCTGTTTCTGGTTGCACCATCTTTGTTGAGCCTTGCACAAGTCTTCCGTGAGGCTTGTTCCTCATTCTTGGCTCTTGGGAAAGGGAGGGTTGCACTGAGACCTGAGTGTCCTTGTACCTGTCGCTGAAAGCAAGTATGACCCTGACCCTGACCATATTGCAGGTGGTGAACAAGGCAGATGGTATGTTGGCTGCCTTATTGAGGGGATTCATGGATTGGCTATAGTGGCAGTGAGTGAAAGATTTACCAGAGTGATTTCTGGGATGGTGGTATTGAGAGATGAAGGGAGACTGGATCAGTTAGGGCAATATTCATGGGAGTTTAAAAGAAGAACGGGCATCTGATGGAAGCCGATAAATTTAAAGAGGACTCGACAAGGTAAATGCAGTAAGGATGTCCTCAATGATTTATGAGAGCAGAAATAGGGCTTAGAGGCAAGGAGGAAAATGAGATCATTTCGGAAATGAGGAGAAATGTCCTCACTCAGACAGAGGTCAGCCTGTGGAATTCTGTCTGGGAACTGTTGAGGTCAAACCATTGACTATTTTCAAAGGGAAATTGGATATGGTGCTCAGGACTAAAGAGAACAAAGACAGTGGGGAGAAACACGGTGAGTTCAATGATCAGCCATGATCATGTTCAAAGGTGGAACAGGATCGAAGTGCTTACTCCTATTCTTCTACGTTTCTATGGACCAAAGGAGACAAGATTGACTGAAATGACCCCATGGGTGAGGACTTCAGGGTTTTTAAAATTCATTTGTGTGATCTAAAGATCGCTGGCTGGTCCAGCTTTATTGGCTGCCGTTAGTTGCCCCATGAGAAGGTGGTGTTGAGCTGCCTTCTTGAACCACTCCAGTCCTTGTGCTAACAGTTGACCCACAATCATTAGAATCCCTACAGTGTGGAAACAGGCCATTTGGCCCAACAAGTCCATAATGATTCCAAAAGGCATTCCACCAGACTGACCCCCCAACCCTATCCCCGTAAGCCTGCACTTCCCCTGGATAATTCACATAACTACTCATCCCTGGACACAATGGGCAATTTTGCGTTTACAATTCACCGAATCCACACACCTTTAGGTTGTTGGAGGAATCCGGAGCACCTGGAGGAAACCCACAAAGACATGGGAAGAATTTGCAAACCCCCACACACAGTCACCTGAGACTGAATTGAACCCAGATCTCTGGTGCTGTGAGGCAGCAGTGCCAACCAGTGGGCACTGTGCTGCTCATAAGGGCAATATTGTTCGGACGGGAGGTCCAGGGTTTTGACGCAGCGACAGTGAAGGAATGGTGACATATTTAAAGTTTGGAGGCGTTCTTGTAGGGAGTGGTATTCCCATGTATCTGCTGCCCTTGTCTTTCTGCATGAAAGTAGTCACGTGTTTGGAAAGTGCTGTCTGAGGATTTTTGGTGGAATTTCTGCAGTGTGCCTTGTGGATGGTACACACTTCTGCTACTAAGTGTTGGTGGTGGAGGGAGTGAATGCTTGTGGATGTGGTGCCAATTAAGTGGGCTGCTTTGTCCTGAACAGTGTTGAGCTTCTTGTTTTGTTGGAGCTGCACATGCCCAGGCAAGTGGGGAATATTCCATCACACGCCTGACTTGTGTCTTAATGTGGAGATGTTCAGAAGCTCAGGTTGTCCTGAGCCTTCTGAATGATGAAAAGTCTGCCGAGTGACTACCTCTCCTGGAATTTGCCGGTCTGTTCAGTTGTTGAGGCATTTACACCAAGTCCTTGGAGGTGGGACAGTTGTTGCCCTGTAAATTTGATGTTTCAGTTCCATCTGCATTCATTATGTTGCTTCCTCTTCATGTCCTGCTCTGACAGGAGCAACAGTATCCCCCAACATGAGCAGACGGTTGCTGCATCTTTCCTCGTCCTCTGCCCCACCCAACAGCATTCTGCCAGTATTAGCCGCATACATAACTCCCTCAATTTGGATGGATTTCCAAACGCACATTTATCCCTTAACCTCTTCAAACCCCCTTCCCCGCCATTGCCATGAGGAGTTGGTCACTTGACTAACTGATGTATTCTTTTTAACATTCAGTCAGTGAAGGAAACAGAAGATCAAAATTAACCTCGCCCCGCGCCCCCCTCCCCACCACACACACCCTCCCATGCAGGTACTGAGTGGTGGTGAAGGAGCCATCTTTCAGAAAGAACATTCTTCAACAAGACCATGCCTGCCATCACGAGAACAGATAAATCTTGTGTATTATTTACAGAAGAGGGTATTTTTCTTCTGTATGTCCTGGGGCTGACATGTTTCTGTTAACTTGTCTTTTAGTGACATTGATTATCTAATGGTTGCACCTCTCTGCTCCAGTGCTATTAATTAGGATATTTGAAGATTACAATTTTAGTTTGTCTGCAGAATTTGTAATTTCTCTCAGATTTTCTCTCTCTCTTTCTCCCTCTTGTTGGATAACTGTCTTCCTTCACAGTTGCATTCAATGTATTTCCAAGTCAGGATGGTGAATGGCTTGGAGGGGAACTTGAAGGTGGCATTTCTAATGTGCTACTCTTGTTCTTCCAGACGGAAGTGGTCGTGGGTTTTTCTGAGGAACTTTAGTGAATTTCTGCAGTGCATCTTGTAGATAGCATACACTGCTACTACTGACTGTCGGTGGTTGAGGGAGTGGATATTTGTGGATGTAGTGCCAGTCAAGCGTGCTGCTTTGTCCTCGATGGTTTAAAGCTTCTTGTGTTGTTGGGGCTGCAC
>NW_025968827.1:0-19895 GCF_021869965.1 Rhincodon typus
ACTGCAGTGTCCCCTCCAAGGCATACTCCATCCTGACTTGGGACTAATGATGTTCCTTCACTGTCACTGCACCTAAATCCTAGAAAACCCACCCTGTCACAACGGGGTGTACCTATGCCAGTCAAACTGCACTAATTCAAGAAGCAAGCTCACAACCATCACCTTCCCAAAGAGGAATAGAATTGGACCTTGCAGTAATGCTCACATTGCGGAAATGGATTATAAAAACATCCATGTCCCTGTTGTGCTGTCTCCTCCCCAGTATAGCATTGAAAGAGCAGATGGGTAGAAAGCATCAGTGGGATAGGAAGGCTGCGATAAACTAGACTCACAGTAACAAACACACAACTCATGATGCAATTTTTATTCTTGGCTGAGAAACTAAGTCAGTACAGTCATCATTGGCTGTGACCACAACTACAAGCAGATAGAAGCACGAAATCCCAGACAGGATCCATGGAGCAGTTATGGATTCTTTCAGTTACAGCAGCAACTTGGCAGTTTATAGGAGCACAGGAAACACAATTGCGAATTGCAAGGCAGATCGTTCCAATTAAATGTAGTCGCTGGAGGAAAGAGAGAAGAATTCAGTAAACTATTTGTATGGTTGGTCAATTCCCTGTTTTTGAGAGTATTAAGTGATCTTGTCTTTCTCCCCATTGCTTTATTTTGCTGGCTCAGCCACAATGAGAAAAAAAATCACATTAAGCTTGCTGTATTGAAAGATCAATTGGTTGGATGATGTCTTCATTGTTCTTTTCGGTGTTCTCTGAAGGGATGTGTGTTGACATTAAATATTGTAAGTTTTGACACTGTATCTGGCTGAAGTTCTGATTTGAAACAAACTAGATGTGTGATGACCGTTTGTCAATAGACCACAGGGTCATGCGGTATAAATGTCATTTGGTTCATTAAACAACACAAACGCTGTAAGAAAATTGTTTCCATGAACAACCTGAACAAACCGGCTTGAGATCAAACATCAGCCTCTTTCCAGAGAAAAAAAGCACTTATCTTAATGAATGGAAGATGAACTGCTGCGTTAAACATTGCAAAGTTTGCCAATGATCAATCACTGAAAAAAAAGGATACTGTCAATGTTTGATCACACTGGGCTGTTTACAAGAAAATGGAGGATAACAGAATGTGACCCAGGGTGATTGCAAGTTAGCTCAGGAATAGGATAATCAGGTGTGGAGCTGGCCTGCTGTGTTCATCCAGCTCTACACCTTGTTATCTCAGACTCCAGCATCGGCAGTTCCAACTATCTCTCAGGAACAGGAGATGTCTGGAGCAGGCTGATCACATGTTACAGTCCGATCTGGAGTGGTTTCTTCAAAAAGGAATTTGAAACTTCACTGTGGGAATTGAAGGTTTTTTTCAAAAGCAAGGCTTGCTGTCAATCACATGATTGGGTAAGGAGTGTTACTTTGCTGTAGACCCCCTGCTGGGGCTGTTTTTGATCAATTACTGGCTTGGGTGAATCCGTGTTTATCTGTTTCAGTTGGAGAGAAGGCTGCCTTGGACCACTTACCCAGCTGATTGCTGCAATTTCTAAAGAAAACCATCATTTTGAATTCAGGGTGGAACAATCAGCCACAGGAGGAGAAGTGGGCCATTCAGCCCATCAAGGCTTCTCCATTATTCAATGACATCATGGCTGATCTCACAATCCGCAACTCCACTATCCTGCCTATTCCCCATAATCCTTGATTCCATTCCTAATTCTAAACCCATATGGGTTTGTACCAGTATAAGAGATTGCCATTCGGGGTATCATCAGCCTGTGCAATGTTTCTGCAGGTAATGGAGAACATTTTGCATGGTCTATGCCAGGTCGCCACTTAATTAGAAGACAGACTAATAAGAGGGAATACTAATGAGGAACACTTAGAGAGATTGCATATCGTCCTTACAAGTTTTTGGCGAGGTGAGCATAGACATTAGAAGGGAAACTTGTGTTCCAAGCCACTCCCAAGTGACCTACTTGAGGTACAGAGTTGACAAGACTGGGTTACACCCATTGGAAGATAAAGTGAAGGTCATCAAAAGTGCCCAGGCTCCCACATCTGTCCAGGAGCTCAGGTCATTTCTTGGGCTGGTAAATTATTATGGAATGTTCACACATAACCTGGCATCCATCCTGGTACCTTTGCATCAACTCCTAACAAAGGGTCAGCCTTGGAAATTGTTTCAGACAATCCCTAGCTTTCAATGAAATAAGAAACAGCTGGCATCTTCTAAGGTGTTGGCACATTATGATCCCAAGAAAGATCTTGTATTGGTATGTGATGTCTCCCCATATGGCATTTGGGTGGTATTAGCTCATAGGTCGCTCAGTGAACAGGAATACCCAATAGCCTTTGCATCCAGGACTTTGGCTCCTTTAGAGATTAAATATACCCAGCTTGAAAAGAAGCAAATTTGGAGTAAAAAAGTTACCTTTATGGGTGAAAATCCATGATCATCACGGACAGCAAACCCCTACTTGGCCTGCTTAAAGAGGACAAGGCAGTGCCGCCCATGGCTTTGGGCCACATCCAGCATTGGGCTCTAAAACTAAGTACTTATAATTATAAGCTAGAACACTGTTCAGAAGGCTGATTAGCAAATGCGGATGCATTGAGCTGTCTCCCAATATCAGATACACCACTGTAATGATATTAAATTTTCTGGACATGCCCTTGGTAACAGCCTACTGAATAAGACTTTGGACACAGAAAAATCAAGTCCTTTCCAAACTGAAACAACTAGTATTAATGGGGAAAACCAAAGGGCCAACATTAGAATTGAAAGCTTTTTGGACCTGGAGAGATGACTCATGGTAGAGGACAGCATATTATTACATGGAGCAAGAGTGATTGTCCTGTGCACAGGTCATGGTCAAATACTGGTTGAACTCCACCAAGGCCATCCAAGGGTCTCCAAAATGAAGATCTTGGTGAGAAGTTATATCTGGTGGCCAGGATTGGATGCAGACATAGCTACATTGGTGGGGCAGTGCCCAGAGTGCCAACAAGTAGAAGTAACGCCAGCAGCTGCTCCACATCTTTAGGAATGGCCAGGTAAACCTTGGGCTCGGTTTCATATTGACGGCACAGGTCTTTTCATGGGTTCAATGTTCTTAGTCATTGTAGGTGCCCACTCAAAGTGATTGGACATGCATAGGGTCCATTCATCAAACATGGGAACAATGACAGAAAAACTGTGCTCACCTTTTAAACATATAGAGTCCAGAAATGTTAGTCACAGATAACAGGACATTATTTACTTGCAGGGAATTTAGTTGTTTCTTCAAGTCGAATGTGATTCGACATATAAGGACAGCTCCACACCACCCCTCATTCCATGGCCTGGCAGAAAGTGCTGCCCAAACTTTGAAGGCTGCATTGAAGAAACTGCGTATAGTCTCGATAGATACCAAGCTGTTACGGTTCCTGCTAGATTGTAGGACCACGCCACATGCAACACAAGGACAGCACCAGCAGAGTCACGAATGGGTAAATTCTTCCCAAAGCCAGGGGAGAGTGAAATGGCATCAGGAATTATAATGCCACATCCAAGACTCTGCCAAGCGAGAAGACAGTTTGATACAGGGGATGAAGCTTGGTGGAAGAATCATGTAAATGGCCCCGCATCTCAAAGAGGCATGGTCGAATGGAGGTCAGGACCAGTAATGTATAAAATTCCACGTGTAACGGTTCTGACTAAGCATGTGGACCATATGAAAGCTGCAATTTGTCAACAGTGCTAGAGTAAAATATGCCCTGTCCCTCAGTACTTTCGGGAAATGCTACTGGAACCCATGTATTCACCCTCACCGTCAAGTATCCTTCAGTCGTCCGAATCAGAGATAGACCTAATTGAAGTAGCCACTTTGATGTCTCTGCCACAAAAAGAAGGGAGTGAAATTCTACCGAGGCACTCCTGGTGCAAAAGGAAAGCTCCTGCAAGTTACACACTTCCCCATGTTGATGCTGAGTCAGAGCAACCTGACCTGGTGCTGGAACACCTCAGGAGGATTTCCAAGAAAAAGGATCAGCCTATGTCCTCGGACTCAGAGGGGAAGGGATGTAGTGATTATAATGAAGTCAGCCAGGTGGATCTCACAGAAAATCTGGTCCGATTAGGGAGCCCTGGCTGACACATACAAAGGGGAGTGTCAGAGATACTGTCACTTTGGTACCTCTCTTTTTAAGAGCAGTACTATAGTTAAGGACTGTTCGTGTGTAAATAAAGGGTGACTTGGTGATGGAATACCAGCGTCTCTAGAATTATTTCACTTCAGACACTACTATGAGCGATTAGTGACTTGACAGTCGCCAGAATATCAGCACAACAGACATCAAGAAGAAAGGAACATTTTCTGAAAGCCAACTATTACAGAAAAAGTTGGTCTTTCTTTCTCTTTTCCTGAACTGTGCGTGTGTTTATGTTCTGGAGATATTTCAAGGCATAATACAATTTTATACTTCTACATCACCGACTATGTTAAATTGATTAGTCCTTCATTCAATAAGTTCTGTTGATAATAAATCAATAAACTATGTTTATTAAGAAACCTGATTGATAGATCTTGGTGTTTAAAACCTGATGTAGATATGGCTTTCAATTGATCATCTTGGTAAAATCAATATAATCTTTCCGGTTGTGTTGTGACCCGTGGAATAGTGAGTGTGGAATGACAGTAGCCTGGGTCATAAGAAATCCAACTAAATGGAGTCCGGTTAGAATCTCACCCATTGATCTATTTCCCTTTCCCCTAGACATTCGGTAGCATTGACTTACCAGTTAAATGCACACAGTCTTCTGCACCACGAGAGTTATCAGGTTGCCCCGTGGCCCAGTTCACAAAATTTGACGAAGATCCATCTGTCCAGAGGTAAGTCCCCTCCTGTGGAGATATCAACTCATACCATTTAAAAGTAAATAATTTATTTCCCCGAAATAATGTGATGGAACAAATCAAGAAATGTTACCTTGTAGATATCATTCAAGCCAATCCAAAGAGGAGTCCTTACAGGTAAACTCTTGCGAATAATTTGATTCTGCGCCTCACAGTGAATGGAAGCAAGATGGCCCTCAGGACCCAGTGTTTGGCAATACAACTTGAAATGATTTAAACAAGACAATTTATTGCTGGTTACATTTTTACATTGAACATATTCAATTGTGTTGCTCCAACATGTTTAATGTTCAAAATTTGCTGCATTGCAGAATATGAACAATAAAATTACAACCTCCTGTCGCATATTTGCAAGGAGCTGCTATGGGCCGACTCCAAGTTTCAGTGAACAGTGCCACATTGAGGCCGATTATTTGGGACAAATTTCATTGTGGCTTCAAATTGTCAGATTGAAATGTCAGTAGCTTCTGTGCAACAGCTGATATTGGGCTGGGTTTGTGGTCGAACACTGTGTGGGTTATATTGTGTTTCCTGTTCTCCCCAAGTTTTATCTGTACACAGCTGTCAATACAGATGTGGGTAGTCACTGCACTCCACGTCACTGTGCAGCGAACACATCAACAGCAACAAATTTCTCATAATGACAGACCACAGCACATAACTGCTTGTCGACTTTAGAACACAGTCTTAGGAGATCATGTGACTCAACAACAGGTTCTTCAGAATTTGACAGATTGTTGCTGTAGGCATTGAAAAGTCACACAATGAGTGGGTCTGGTTCAAGCTCGAATGTACAGACAATGGGTGACGGAGATGGGCGGAATCTTGTCAGGGCCTGAACAACATGGGATATGGTGAGAGATGTGGCAGAATGATGTGACAGGCCAAGCAAGGCCTATCTCATCATCAGGAACAACTCTCTGCAACTTTGAACAACTCTCTCGGCAATGAGGTGAGATTCTCACTAGCTGGTGGTAAGTTGCCTGTTAAGGTGGAATAATCTTTGTTAACTGCACATCTTGCCTCATTAATATGCAGCTTTCCTCCTACTACCTGCCAGGAGCAAACGAGATGCTGAAAATTCAGAGAATGGAGAACGAGTACCAGACAACTTCAACGCACTGCTTGCTCCATTAGGACCTTCACGTTGGACATCAGGCTCAAATATCTCCTGGCATACTCCATGGGCACCAGGTCACATGCTCCCCATGTGCACAGATACTGGCATCTGGCATGTGCCAGCCTCTAAAATCCCTCATGACACATCTCCAATCCACTTACGTTGTGTTTCTGCCTTTCATCGCTGCACATTGGCATTGAGCAACAGATAGGCACAGCATTCCTGCCTTGTCCCTCTGGCAGAGATCCCAGGCTCACAGTAACGCAGTATTGCCGTGCTGTTTCATACAGCCTCACAGCTGGGAAGTTTTGTCATGGTGTGATCAGTTCTCAGTCAGGTCCAAGGAGGCGGCCTTCACTCAGGGGGTCCCAGCACAGTAAGGCAAGGGCAGCCTCCTATACCAGGCCAGGGGCTTGGACATGGCCAATTAGCTGCTTGGGGCAGTCAGAGTCAGGATGATCAGAGCGGGATATTGGGCATCCCATCACCCGTCCTGACTCTCTCTGCCCTAGTGTGAGCTGTTGCGGTCTGTAATGAGAGAGCATCAGGAATTAAGGGAGATGGAAGTGAATGGCACAGCTGCTACTTTTGGTGCAGGTACGAAGGGTTCCCTGAGCGAGTGAGTTGGTAGCACCTGAGGGTTTGCAGGGCCAATGGTGTCAGGGGATGGAGTAGGTGAAAGTGATCGAGGGAAGATGTTACATGACTGAGAGTGAGAGTATGAGCCTTGGTGGGACCTGGGTACGGGGTGGAGAATGAGTGTGAGGTATTGGAGAGAAGACAGTGGCACTTACCCTGGCAGGGTGGAGAAGACCATTGTCCTCTCTCCAACATTGCTGGGCATTCCTGCAGATGGCAAGGAGTCCCTGACCTTATTGCCTACATTGGAGCATGCTGGGAAGGTGTGGTTTCATAGCTTCCACTGCCAGTGCTGGGGGTAGTTGACATCCCAACACTGCACCATTCCACCACCAGGATCTCCAGGTCCCTGTCTGCAAAGGGGTGGTGCCAAATTTCCCTTTTCTGCCGTGCCCCAGGGCAACAGATCTCACTCAGCTTCAATGAGAGAAACCCTCTGTGAGACTCAATGGAACTGACTCTTAGCCAACAAACATAAGATTCAGCCTGAGAGGTGGGAATGCAGATTGAAAACGAATGTGGAAATTGGAAGGATATTTATTCCCTGGAATGAGGACTCTGTGCTGGAATGCATTACGAATTATTGCATTTAATTTGTACCAATACCAAGAATTCTGAAGAATGTCACCTTCAGGATATACACAGTTTTAAGGATGCTGCTGTTGACAGTATCAAAAGCAAATCAAAATCCTGTCCAATAATAGTGGAAAGGCACGTTGCTAGATTTTCAATCAGTCACTCAGAATAATGTGAGGGTCACTGATGGAGTTTGAAGGTGAGTTAGAAAAGATGGGGAACATGGGAGACAGACAGTAATAGAAACCAACTCTACTTTAGCAGTGCTGCAACCATGTGCACTGCAGGAAGGCAGCTCAACTACACAGGATCTGTGTCGGAGACTCCATAAGACAGTCTGTGCTATTGGATCAAACGGAGGGAAAAGTTCAGGAACTAGCAGGCATCCAAGAGTCTGATTCAGGGGGAATCTAGGGAATGAGGAAGTTGCTGACTCTGTGATGGGGCCCAGGAGAAGCCCATGAGCATGAATACTTTAATTCAGCTGAGAGCACTGGGATTGAAAAGCTCACAAGCGGTGTTTGCAGGATACAATTGAGCAAAATTGGTTTTGGGGTGGGGTGTGGTCAATCCCAAAGTAAGACGAGCTTGGTGATCTTAGGTATCACTGAGAGCTGGGGTTATGCTGAAACTGAGTACTGGAGTGCAGATTTGGAGTGTCAGGGAGCTTACACCACAGAAAGGACAGGGGTATCGACCAGAATGGGTGCACTCATTGACTGAGACGAAGGAGGAAAATAAGGTCACACTCCCTCCCCATTCATGCAATGCACAATGATGTATGAGAGTTTAAAACTGAGCCCTAAGATATGCTATACCATTGCAATGGATTGCTATACCGGAATTTGTTCATCATCATATTTCCTTTATCTACGCTTCAGTGTTTTCCCATTGTAAAATTTGCCTTCAATGAGAATATAGAAGGCATGGTTAGTTGGTTTGCAGACCACACCAAAATAGTAGACAGTGAAGAAGGTTTTCTAAGATTACAAAGGAACCTCGATCTAATGGATCAATAGTCTGAAAAACAGCAGATGGAGTTCAATCCAGATAAATGGAAAATATTGCATTTTAGTACAACAAACAGGGGCAGGTTTTATACAATTCATGGTCAGGCCTTGGGTAGTATTGTTGAACAGAGGGACCGAGGGTTCAGGTACATAATTCTTTGAAGTTTGCATTGCATACTGACAGGGTGGTTAAAAAGGCATTGAACATGTTTGCCTTCATTGCTCAGTCCTTTGAGTATAGGAGTTGGGAAGTCATGTTGAGTTTGTACAGGACATTGGTGAGGTCTCTTCTGGAGTATTGTGTCCTGTTCTGGTTGCCCTGTTATAGGAAGGATATTATTAAGCCAGAGAGGGTCACAAGAGATTTACCAGGATGTTGCCAGGTATGGAAGGTTTGAGTTATAAGGAAAGACTGGATAGGCTGGGACTGTATCCACTGGAATGTAGGAGGTTGAGAGGTGACCTTATAGAAGGTTATAAAATCATGGGGGTATGGATAGTGTTAATGGTAGGTGCCTTTTTCTTAGTATGGGGGATTTCAAGACTATGGGGGCATACTTTTAAGATGAGAGGAGAGAGATTTTAAAAAGACATGACTGGAAAATTTTTATAAAGAGGGTGGTTCGCGTATGGAAAGAACTTGCTGAGGAAGTGGTGGATGAGGGCACACTTACAGCATTTAAAAGACATTAGGGTAAGTACATGGATAGTAAAGATTTGGAGGGATATGGGCCAGGAGCGGGCAGGTGGGATTAGTTTAGTCTGGGATTATGATCGGCCTGGACTGGTTGGGCCAAATGGTCTGTTTCATGCTTATGACTCCATTTACCATTTCAGATCATTAGTGTATACAGCATATTTATGACATTTCCAAAAACAATGCTAAAATTAAAATATCATGGCTATCCTAACCATGCAATACTCGAAATAAACCATCTCACTCCATTTATCTGCTAAAGCTCCAAGTGGATGTACAATGTTTCTTTTCAAACAAACATAGAACAGGACAGGATAGCACAGGAACAGGCCCTTTAGCCTACCATTTCTGTGATGACCATGACACCATTCTAAACTAATCCCATCTGCCTGCACATGCTACATCTCCCTTTATTCCCTGCCTGTCCATGTGTCTCTCTAAATACCTCTTCAACATATCTGCATCGACCATTTTCCCCAGCAGTGCATACTTGCTGCCCACCCCCTTCTGTGTAAAAAAACCTGCATCACACATATCCTTTAAACTTCCACTCCCCCCTCTCCTACATTAAACATATGCCACCCAGTATCTGGCATTTTCTCCCTGAGAAAAAGATATCCAACCTACCCATGCTTCCCATTAATTTATAAACTTCTGTCAAGGTCACCTCTCAGCCTCCAACGTTCTAGTGAAAACAATCCAAGTTTTTCTCTCTTTATAGCTAATACACTCCAATGCAGTAACATCCTGGTAAACTTCTTTTGCACACTTTCCAGAGCCTCCCCAACCATCCTATGGTGTGGTAACCAGAACCAAACACAATTAATCAAATATGGTCAAACTAATGTTTTATTCAGCTGCTCCGTGACTTGACAACTTTTCTCCTCAATGCCCCCACTGATGAGGGTACCCATACTGTACACCATCTTTACCGCCTTCTCCACCTGTCACAGTCTCATAAAGAACGGGAACAGACCCTTCGGTCCAACTTGTCTGCACGCACCAGACATCCCAATCTGATCTAGTCCCATTTGTCAGCATTTGGCCCATATTCTTTTAAAACCTTCCTATTCAGATACCCATCCAGATGCCTTTTCAATGTTGTAAATGTACCTTTCTCCACCACTTCCTCTGGCAGCTTGTTCCATACACAAATTTTCTTTGCAAGGAAAAGTTACCCTTTTTAAATATTTCCCCTCTCACCCTAAACTTTTGCCCTCTAGTTCTGGACTCCCCCACCCTGGGGAAAAGACCTTGGCTATTCATCCAATCCATGCCCAATCCATGTTCCAGGGATAAACGCCCCAACCTATTCAGCCTCTTCCTATAATGCCAACTCACCAGACCTAACAACATCCTTGTAAATTCTTTCTGCACCCACTCAAGTTTACCAGCACACTTCCTACAGAAGGGTGACCAGAAACCTTATGCCACGTGCAGTGATTCCTGGACTTGCACCCCAAAGTCCTTCTGTATGTCAACATTTATAATGGGCCTGCCATGTACTGTATACTTACCTCTTGCATTTGGCCTCCCAAAATGCATCACCTCACACTTGTCCAGGTTACACACCTTATACCATTTCTCTGCCCAATTTTCCAACTGATCCTGATTGTGCTGTATTCTTTGACAACCTTCCTCATTATCCACAACGCCAACAAATTTTGTATATTCTGCACGTTTCCCAATCAGATCACCTACATTTTTATCTAAATAATACATATTATTTATCTATATTACAAACAGAGGTACCAGCAATGATCCTTGCAAAACACCCCTCCACAAGTACACCTTATCTTCTATGGCCAAGCCAATTCTATATCTAATTTACCAACTTGTTGTGAATTCCAAGTGATTTAATCCTCTGGACCAACCTCCTATGAAGGGATTTTGTCAAATGCTTTAGTAAACTCCAAGTAGACAACATCCAATGCCCTACCCTCATTAATAATCTTGGTCAATTGCTCAATAAACACAGTCAAAATTGAGAGACAAGATCTCTCCTGCACAAAGCCATGCTGATTATTTCTAATAAGTCCAGTCTTTTCCAAATATGAGTACAAACCAAAGATGTCTAATGTATTATGTGCAGAATATATGTGAAAACTATTGCCCAACAGGAAGGTAGAAAATTAATTGATCACACAGACATGTGTGAGCAAGTGAAAGAGACCTGAGGAAGCCACTCAACATAAATTCCCAGTCAATAAGCCAAACCAAATATTAGGTACGTGTTGAGGGCCTTTGAAAAGACCTGAATGCATCGCTGATTGGCTGTTGATTTTTAATTGTATCTGTCCTTTTAATGGGCTTGCAACAGATCTTCAAAATGGACCTTGTTTTCTATGATCTGAAGATCAGAATCCCAATCCTGTCCCCATAAAATTCCCACACTGTTCATTTTACAGAAAGTTTCCCCGGATGGCGATCAAGATCAGGGACTTGTGCTGATTTCACTCTCTTCTCATTCAGAGAAACTCAGATCAATTAAAACAGGCAATGACCATCTTCAACAAAAATGAATCTAAGTATCTCCCCTTGATATTCAATGACATTACCATGACTGAATCATCTTCAATTAACATTCTCACAATGCCATTTGTCAGAAACTGAATTAGACTAGCATATAAATAAATACCTGTTGCTACAAGAGCAGAGGTCTGGAATGCTGCAGTGATTATCTCACCTCCCAACTCCTCAAAGCCAGTCCTCCATGTGCAAAGTAGAAGTCAGGAGTGTAAGGGTGTACTCCAGTTTCCTTGATGAGTACAGCACCAAGAAAGCTCACATAGTTTGAAGGCATCAAGGAGAAAGCAGCCCACTTGATTGGCCACCCAGTGGGCACCTTGAACATTCACTCCCTCCATCACTAATGAAGTGTATACTCAAAACATTATCGTGCTCTCTCTCCATGGATGCTGTCATGTCCAGCATTTGTTGTTTTCATCACACATCATCTAGTCTTGTATCTATAATCTCTTTTTCTCCACTGTTACTCAATCACATCCTGGAAGCTTCCTTACTACAGCACTGCAAGGTGTACCTACACTGCAAGGACTGCAGAATTTGAAGAAGGCAGCTCTTACTACATTCTCAGGGGCAACAGAGCTGGACCACAAATGTTGATCCTGCTGGAAATGCCCACATATGAACTTAGATCATAGGGACAGGAGTAGGCCATTAAGCCCCTTGAGCATTTTCTGCCATTCAATATCATCATTGCTAACCTGTGGACAACTCCATATACCTTCCTTTTGCCCCTTACCCTTAAAACTTTCGCTTAACAAAAATTATCTTCCTCAAATTTAAAATTAGCAACTGATCTCGCATTCACTGTTGTTTGTAGAACAGCGTTCTAAATATCACACACCGTTTGTGTGCAGAAGTGCTTCCCAACCTCTCACCTGAACAGTCTGGCCATAATTTTTAGAGTATGTCTCCAATCCAACAAGTGAATAAGTGAAGTCTCATTGTTGTCCATAGATGAATAAGGGACCCTCCATGTCTGGTAGATTCATGTCACAGCTCATTAGTCTCATCATTTAATTGCACAAATGATGGAGTTCATGTTAGCCAGGGAATGTACACATGGCTTCTTTCATTCTGTGTTCAGTCATTTCAGAAACACTGAGCAACAAACCCAATAACTCACAATGGAGATTCCAAACACTCACCTCAGCCTCAATCCAAGTCTTTTCCTCAGAAACAAACTTGTAGCAATAACCATAATAAGTGATGCCATCAAAACAATCCCCTTTGCCTGTGAGACCACGTTTCTCAAGGTCCTGATCCATATGTGTCAAATTCTGCACGGTCAGATGATCAGCTGCAGATTAAAACAAACCGCAATAATCTCATCATCCACAGTTCATTTCCCCTTCATGGGGCTACAAACTGATGAGCACGTGGTCAATGGGGCCTGCCTCAGTGTGGGACTTCTGAACTGACTGCACTGTTTGTTTACATGGAAATATAGAGAAAGTTCAGCACAGAAACATGCTGTTTGGTCCAATTAGTCAAAGACTGTGTTTATTTCCTGCAGGAGTGTCTCTCCTTTCTGGTTATTTTGTCCAACACTACAACCAAATCACTTCATTCCCTTCTGCTTGTCTACTTTCCTCTCAATGGGGCTATACAATCTGCCTCTAGCACACCATATAATGGCAAGTTTCAGAGTCTCAACACTCTGGAGGAGGTCATTTCTCTTGAATTCCTTAATTCATTTGTTGGTACTGAGCTTATATTTTATAAAACCATCTAAAATATCATCAACGTTACACCAGATTTTCACACTTCTTTTGCCTTTCATGGTTAATCTCAGACTCTCCCTTCCTCAATATCTCTATTTCTGAGGTTATGCTGTCAATGGCAGAACTGGAGAAATGCACCAGCTCCCACACATACCTTCATTACACTTATTCCCATGTCACATTCTGTAAGGAGTCTGTTCCATGCAGTTCCTCAGTCTGTGCTGTTCTGATGATGCCACTGATGATACCAGTGTTTCTGATATCTCCCCTGTTTCTTCCCAGAATGAGAGCGCACTCCACCATGATTGGCAATCCCTTCAACTGTCCCATTTCCCACACTTCGCGAATTCCTTCTGTTCCTTCCATGAATAATGTTAGAGCTCCCCTTTACCTTATCTTCCACCTCTCAGACCACCATACTGTCCACATTATCACCTAATATTTCTGACGCCTCATTCATCCCCATCCCCATTCAGCATTTGAAGGGATTGTAAGACCCTGGTCAGTTCTTCAAACACTTGACACTTGGCCACAATCGGTACTTATGAGGACTCATTCTCTGTCTCCTCACAGACAGCGCTCTTCCTACACCACACTTCACCATCAGATCAAGAGAAAGCTGTACAGGTGTTCCCCGTCCCCCTTGTGTTAGGGTGTGTCTGACCCACACTATAGTGCAGTGAGTGTGAACTGCAGTGTCTCAGGCAACAGACACTTCCTGCAGGTCGACTCATACCGTTCAGTCTGACTGCACCAAATTCCCAGCCTGTCTCGTCCTGATACACCTCCTGCACTAGAATTTACATCTTGATGTTTTGTTTGCGATGATGGATTTTTAGAGACAAGAGAATCCATTTACCTGCCACATTACTGACAAGCAATGCACTCAGCAGCAAAACTCCAATCAGCTTCATGCCTGAGGTGAAGATCCTCTCCTCAAATCTGAAATACAAAAAGAACGCAACATTAACATGAATACATTAGAATAAAGGTGGGAATTTCCCACTCCGATTGTTACCTCTCTCTTTCCCAGATATCAAATATGATGGGGTTTCTGTTGCTGCTGCCAATATATATCGTCAACTGTGAAGAGCATGGAACCATTGAATCAAATCTGATTGGCCTGACCATTAATGATATCAACGTTATTGTCAAATAATCAGTGGCTGACAGCCAACGGGAGGCTCTCGAACATATTCACATACAGGATATTCAAATATGTTCAAAATATTTGATGTGCTGCACCTAAGAATTTATGCTGTGGCATTGAGTGCTGAGTGAGAGCTGGAATTGGCAGTCACTTTTCCCAAAGCCTACTTCAGAAAGTACGATTTAATAAATGTCATCAATGCCAACAATTAGGAGATAATAGGAAGAAGGATCTAGACCCGAAACATCAGCTTTCCTGCTCCTCTGATGCTGCCTGGCCTGCTGTGTTCATCCAGCCCAACAATTAGGATCTGCATATTATTGTAATGAGATGAAGTTCCCAGAAAAAGGGGAGAGTACTGACAAAACTTGAGAACTTGACTTCAATTTAGTTTTCAAGCTAATGGAAAGAAATTTGGGATGTTTTATCAAATTAAAAGTGCATGTCAATGTCAGTCGTTGTTGTTTCATTCTCTTTCCTACAATCTCTTTGAGTTAGTGGTTTTAAATTTCTTGGCTTGTTCTATTTCCCCTTGTATAAATGAACCATATTAACTGCGCCCCTGTCCTGTGGCAGTATGATGTTTTCTAAAGAGTTACATGTAACCATGCCTCTGCTCTCTTTTCCCAAACTCCATTCAATAGGCACCAGTGCCACAGAGCCTGACCAGGTCTTTATTCTCTTTAAGTTTTATTAGTTAATGATAAACTCTGTTTCCCATTCTGTTTTAAATTTTTTTTAAACTTAGATCTTAGCGTGAGCATGTGGAAAGCTTCAGCAAAGATTGTGGAGAGACAAATGGACAAATTTGGATCCGCTTTGTGTTACTCGATAGTTATGAGTGTTTGTCAAAGATCTTACTTGTCACTGACAAGGAGACAAACCAAGATGGATCTTTACCCGTCATCATTAACATCAACCGATTTGGACATGGTCTCTGAATCTCACCTCTCTCAGCCCCTCGAGCCTGTACCATTGCTCAGTTGGATCCGAGCTGATTTGTGTCTTAACTCCATTTTGGTTCCATGTTCCCAGTCATTCAGATTTTCCATTGGAATTTTCCATTCAGCCCAGCCTCAACAGCATTTGGGGACCGAGTTCTAGATTTCTACTATCCTTTATATGAGACAGAGCCATATGATATCACCTTAAATGGTAATGACCTAATTTAAAGATTTTCCCTCTGTCCTGTCAAGTTCAAGAAGC
Organism: Rhincodon typus; assembly: GCF_021869965.1. Lineage (NCBI taxonomy): Eukaryota > Metazoa > Chordata > Chondrichthyes > Orectolobiformes > Rhincodontidae > Rhincodon > Rhincodon typus. The sequence continues at coordinate 15,555 of NW_025968827.1, forward strand.
AAAATAATTTCTTCAAATCAGCTCATTGCCTGAATTCGGTGAAGCCTGAACCATTTCTTACTCAGAAACAATCTACATTACTATCTGGACTAACTCCTTTTAGATAAAGTCAGAAGTCTCACAACACCAGGTTATTGTCCAACAGGTTGATTTAAAATCAAATGTTTTTGGAGCGTTGCTCGCTCATCAGGCTCCTTCACCTGATGAAGGAGCAGTGCTCAAAAAGCTTGTGATTAAATAAGCCTGTTGGATTATAACCTGCTGTTGTGAGACTTCTGACTTTGTCCACTCTAATCCAACCGTGGCATCTCCACATCATGGCTCCTTTGGTTCAGAGATGTTATGACACGTCTCTGGGCTAATTGGTGCTTAAATGCCAAGAAGTAGGGGCATAACCACTGCACTGCATGCTCAGTTTGGCCGTTTTAATCATTTTCAATCTAAGAACCATCTGCTGAATCTGTGCTGTACCCTTATTATGGTCAATATAATAGCCCTGCAGTGCACTGACCAGAACTGAGTGCAGCGTTTTTACTGTGTTAGAAAATCTTAAAATCAATTAGTGTTCAGAAGGGTCTAGGCCCGAAACGTCAGCCTTCCTGCTCCTCTGATGCTGCTTGGCCTGCTGTGTTCATCCAGCTCTACACCTTGTTATCTCAGTGTTCAGAAGGAGGCCATTTGGCCCTTTATCTGTGCTAATGCTGAGAAAGAACTCTCAATTTGGTCCTCTGCTCTGCCTCTTCACCACATTTCCACTTTAAGTATTTGTTCAATACCTTTGGAAAGTTGTTCGTAAATATACTTTGATGACCCTGTTAAACTTTGTGTTGTAGATAAAGTAAAGAACTGCACTAAAACATTGTTTCTCTGGTTCTTCTGTTAATTAATGTAAATGTGCCTCTACCCACTTGCTGATGAATTTGAATACCTCAATTCAATCTGACCTTCACCTACTCTGCCCTAAGAAGAACTTTATAGTAAATCTGCAGATCTGGAAGGGAGGGGAATCAATAACATAGGATTCTCACGGTTTCCTTGAAGGAGTGTGGAGGGACGCTCCTGTTCCTCCTGGTCAGTAGCTTTAAACATTACTCGATTCTCAATCATTTTCTGAGTCATCTGTGTCCAGGATCTTCACTGCTCTGAGCTTCAGCTGCAGTATTTATGATTGTGCGAACCCATGACCCACAGTGGGCAGGTTCTAATCACATTACATTACTGGGGATCAATGACTCTGTTTAAACTAGGTTCCCTGTTCCTGTGGGATGGGTGGCCATCCAGTACCCAATTTCAGTTAGATTCAATAGTGGGGCAAGTGTTGAGGTGGTGTGTAGACACAGTGCGAAAGTGAAATGAAATACTGCCACCATGTCAAATCTTTGTACCCATGTAGACCATTGGAAACTGGTGATGCCAACAGTTAAACACGCCACCTATAATTCAAACACAGGCAGCCCCATGAGGCGGTCTTATCACGCAATGAAAGCAAAAGACATGCATCCTGTGTGTTTATGAAACATGATTTGGCAAAGTGCCCTCGATCTTTCATCGAGAAGTTATTCAAAGTTAAATGGGAGATTGTTTTACTCAATCAACAAGGAAGTTGGAACATATTTCTGTTCAGCAGAAAACATTGTGTAGTAAATAAAAAATTCTTGACCTAAGACCGCAGGTACTGGTAATACAATGGATATCTTTTTATGGATATTATCTGCTCCACTGTCACACTGATATGTTCCAGGAAAATGAAGTATTATTTATATTTATACTGTAAACATTGGTGTATTCACACATCAGCAGGTATAAACTTCAAATAAAAGTCTGTTTTTTCAAATTTTCACATGTTTCACTTAACCCTTTTGACATCTTATCAGAATGAGAGCATTACACTTTACAAGAGAAATAACTATTGTTTAATCAGATCAATAAAAGAAAGACATGAACTTTCATAAACTTAAGATTCCCAAATACTTGACAGCCAATGTTTCTCTCATTTCATTTGTTTGTAACAAAAAATAAATCATTTCAAATCGACCTCAGATTTTCAGTCCAAACCAACTGATGGAACAATCTGAATCGCTTGAGGTTGTATGTCAAATTCCTTTGAGGAAAGTGTCCAGTGATGAGTTCCAGGGTCTGATTAGGAAATCTGCAGACTCATGACAATACTTTCCTTTTCCATCATAGAGTCATAAAGCATGTAAACAAGCCCTTCGGTCCAACCAGTCCGTGCCGATTGTGATCCTAAACTAAAATGGTCCCACCTGCCTGCTCCAATTCCATATCCCTCCAAACCTTGCCTATTCAGGTGCTTATGAAAGTGTCTTTTAAACATTGTAACTGTGCCCACATCCACCACTTTGTCAGGAAGTTCATTCCACATGCGAACCACCCTGTGTAAAAATATTGTCTCTCATATCTTTTTTAAATCTTCCTCCTCTCACCTTAAAAATATGCCCTCTAGATTTGAAATCTCCAATCCTAGGGAATAGATACCTACCATTAACGCTATTTATACCCCTCATGATTTTATAAACCCCTATAAAGGTCACCTTTCAACCTCCTACGCTCCAGTGAAAAAAAGTCCCAGCCTTTCTTTATAGCTCAAACCTTCCATACCCGGCAACATCCTGGTAAATATTTTCCGAACTCTCTCCAGCTTAATAATATCCTTCCCATAACAAGGTGACCAGAACTGGACACAATACTTCAGAAGAAGCCTCACCAATGTTCTGTACAACCTCAACATGACGTCCCAACTCCTGTACTCAAAGGTCTGAGCAATGAAGGCAAGCGTGCTAAATGCCTTCTTAATCTCTCTGTCTATGTGTGACACAAAATTCAAAGAATTATGCACCTGCCATCATAGGTCCCTCTGTTCTACAACACTACCCAAAGCCCTACCATTAATTGTATAAGTCCTTGTATAAGATGGGTTGAAGGGCTAAATGTTAATGATGATATTTGACAGCTGCATGAGAAAATAGGTCGTATGGGATGGGCTGCATGACCTTGGATGAGTCCTGTGAACATTCCCGTACGTGCCGCAGACAGCATGATTAAAAAACATGTTTTCTGTACGACCCAGCAGTTTTGTCTATTGTATCTGCTGTTTTCAGTATTGGTTGTTTGTGATACTGTATAAGAGAGAGAGAGAGTTTCATTCCAAGCTGCTACTGCTGCTATTGGACTTCATTTCGGCTTGGAATAGTGAACAGTGCCAGGAATGAACCTACACCTCCAGACCAGCCATCGATTGAGGTGTCCCCAACAGACAGAAGAAAGTGAGACCCTACTGCTTTTTCCAGAAAAGCGTGAGACACTTTGCTTTATTTTACTTTTCTTTTCCATGTATTATTACCACTATAATCAGTTATTATTGCCATTATAATCATTTATTATTGCTTAATAAACATTCATATTTAAGCAAATTGCTGTTGTTGAGCCTTCTGTTAATTATATTTACCGAATCTGAAAACAACCGCTTGGATACACTGTGTGGTAATAATACATGGAAAAGAAACGTAAAAAAAGCAAAGTGTCTCACGCTTTTCTGGAAAAAGCAGTCCTGCCCCTGTTTGTTGGACCAAAATGCATTTATCAAAATTGAATTCCATCTGCCATTTTTCAGCCCATTGATCCATTTGATAAAGATCCCTTTGTAATCTTAGAAAACCCTCTTCACTGTCTATTATGCCACCTCTGTTAGTGCCATTCACAACTTACTAACCATAACAGCTATCAGAATCTTCACTGCTGTCAGCTTCAGCTGCAGTATTTATGATTGTGTGGACCCAAGACCCACAGTGGGCATGTTCTAATTACATTACATTGCTAGAAATCAATGATTCCGTTTAAACTAGGTTCCCTGTTCCTGTGGGATGGGTGGCCGTCCAGTACCCAATTTCAGTCAGATTCAATCGTGGGGAAAGTGTTAAGGTGATGTGTAAACACAGCGCGAATGTGAAATGAAACACTGCCACCGTGTCAAATCTCTGCACCATTGGAAACTGGTGATGCCAACAGTTAAACATGCCCCCTGCAGCTCATACACATCCAGCCCCAAGAAATGGTCTTATCACGCAGTGAAACACAAAATATTTAGCATGTGTGTTTATAAAAGAAAATTTGGCAAAGTGCTCTAGATCTTAAATTGAGAAGCTATTCCAAGTTACACAGTAGATTGAGCAAAACAATCAATGAGGAAGTTGGAACATCATTCTGGAATATGCCAGAGATAGTAGGAACTGCAGATGCTGGAGAATCCGAGACAACAAGGTGCAGAGCTGGATGAACACAGCAGGCCAAGCAGCATCATAGGAGCAGGAAGGCTGACGTTTC
>NW_025968828.1:0-19892 GCF_021869965.1 Rhincodon typus
GATGCTGCTTGGCCTGCTGTGTTCATCCAGCCCTGCACCTTGTTGTCTCGGATTCTCCAGCATCTGCAGTTCCTACTATCTCTGAGGGTAATGAAACGTCTGTGGAACAACAAACCAGCTTGACGAGCTAACCGACCTCAACACTCACAACCCGAGCTACAAATCTACTCCAAAACCTTAAAGAGCTCAGTAAGCAGGGATTTAGAAGAATCCTTTACTGTTTTTCCTTACCTTCAAGACTAAATATGATTATAGTCCAAAGATCATTTTAATACAAAGATGTGCAGGTTAGATGGATTGGCCACGGTAAATTGCCCCATAGTGTCCAGGAATGTGTAGGCCAAGTGGGTTAGCTATGGTAAACGTGTTCCAGAGATAGGGTGAGGGTCTGGGTCTTGGTGGGTTGGTCCAAATTGACAGGCCAAATGGCCTCTTTCCACACAGCACGGATTTTATGATTCTATGATTAAAGGTTTTGCTTTATTACCACAGCTGAGCCACAGAGTACAGATCAGATTTCTGATCATTCTGGGCCTTTTGATTCAGTCACATCATGCAATGTATTCAATAAGAGGGGGTAATGTTCTTCATTGTAATGTATACAGCTAAATTTTTTAATTTGGAATATTATGGGACAATAGACAATATACCTGAGAAAGCAAGTTAAGAAAAAATTTGTTGAAAACAAACTTATTCAATTTCTATAAAAGATGGTTAGAAAGCAAGGTTATGACTCAAGTATAACAATGAGGAGATTATTTTTTATTTTGGACATAATCCAGTTGCTTGTCAAAGTGACATGAACATACCAATTGTGCTCAAAAAGATCCTGTTCATCCTATTTAGTGCTATCCTAATGAAACGACTTTCCAATAAAACTGAAGAAATTTATCATTTCAACCACTAGCAGAATTACATTTATTACCAGTCGTCTCTGCTCGAAGGCACTTCAGCAATCAAGGGCAGTGCTAAATATGACCTGACACAGCTAATAGACAGTACTGCCTAGCAACAGAAACTGCATTTTCATACAGCAAAGCAAGCTGTCAGGCTATCTATTATAATCATAGCCAGCATTAAGGCAAACTACATAATGACAACCTTGGATCCTGGATAAAATGCTGACATGAACAGCTGGGTGAAGGTTTGTTGATGGACTTGAGGCAGACTGGTCATGAATTCACACGCAAGTCTGCCATTAGTTGTTTCTTTCCCGACCTTCATGTTTACATATTAAAACAAAACTGAGGAGTAACGGTCAGACATTGGTGCTAACTGTGATAGAGATCATAAGAGCATCGCCAGCTCGCATGATCCCGTCCACACGCACCTCCCCAACTGTGATTGCGAAAACAGCAGACAGGAATGAAAATATTGGTAGATTGCCAACTTTCTAAGCCAGAACCAAAAATCTAGAATACATTCCTTGTCCAGCAGTGATCAGCTAACTAAACACAAATTGGAAATGATTCTCAAGCCTTCATGTTTGCACAGTTCAGATACTCAATGAGTCAGTATGCAAGTCTACAACTTGTACTTCATCCTCTTCAAAGTTCCAATGGAAGCATTAAACTTTTACTTTTACATATTTTCCCCAAAAGTATAACTTCTGAAACACACTCTGAATGACCAACAGTTGCCACACAATGACCATCTGCTATATAGGTTCTAACCACCACCCCTTGACATTCTATTACTTTACCATCAACGGAATCCCCACTGACAACATCCAGGGGTTTACTATTGATCAGAAATGAAACTAGACTAGCCGTACAAATATCATGGTTACAAGGCAGGACAGAGGTTAGGAATGCTGCATTCAGTAACTCACCACCTGACTTTTTAAAGCCCGTCCAGATCTACAAGGCACATCAGGACTGAGATGGAATACGCTCACGTGCCTGGATGAATGCAGGTCCACTATCAGTAGGTTTGACACTCCAGGAAAAAAAAAAATCAGTCCACTGGACTGGCATCACATTCACAAACAATCATATCTTCGATTTCATCTAAAAGATGCACTGCTGAAATACATCGATGTTCCTTACACAACCTTCCAAACACATGACCTCTGCCACCTAGAAGGGCAAGGGCAGCAGACACACGGGAACATCACCACCTGCAAGTTCCTCTCCAAGCCACACTCAATCCTGACTTGGAAGTATATCGCCTATCTTCAGTGATGCTTGGTTAAAATCCGGAAACTACCTAATGGCATTGTGGGTCTGTGTACAACAAATGGACTCCAGCAGTTCAAGAAAGCAGCTCACCAGGGCATTTAGAGATGGGCAATAATTGCTGGGCCACCCAGTGAAGTTCACATACTCTGAATGAATAAAAAGCTTTTAATGATCTGTTGGTTGAGAGATCAAAATATGCAATTTCTGCTGTTTAACATGATTGTAGCTTCAACAGGTTGCCAATTCATTTTTGAATATGCCTGGTATCACTCCTGGCACATTGTCCAGCACTCCACACTGAACTCTGTCTAGTATCCTGACTTCAATAGAAATGGTAGAGTTGGGGGGGATTGATGGGCCATGAGCTTACAGATTGATGAGGAATACAATTCTGTCTCTTCCGTTTGGCCCATAGTACCTCAGATATCCAGTTTTAATTTGCTAGACCTGTTCTGAATTCATCAATAGCATGATGTTGATGTCATGCAACATGGAGGAAGTCCTTCGTGTGAAGTTCCTCCTTATGGTTAGTCTACAAGAAACGATATACTTAACACAGCAATGACCAAGTCAAATAAAGAAGTTCAAAGGTCTTCTTTAGGTGGTCTAAGAATGTATAGTTCCACCTCGCATGCAGTTGATGAAACAGAATGAACAGACAAAATAGAAGAATATAGTTGCATTGCAGGTAGGCACAATTCGAGTGGAAGAAGTCTTGTGCGAAATATAAATATAAACAGTCCAATTGTGCTGAAGGGCCTGCCTGTTTCTGTGCTGTTGATTGGAGGTTCATTCAACACTAGTAATCATGAATACTCTTTCAAGGAAATCATATTCTTGTCATTTTTCGGACTGTAATTTAGTGTGTTGATCCCCACATGTTTAAGACAACTCCTAATGTAAATGTTTAGTTTTAAACTCCCTGTGAATGTCATTATTTTAAAGTCTGAATGATTTCTTTTTCAAGTAATAGAAAGTCTTAAACTGAATACCATCTACTTCGAGTAGAATGTCAGCATATATATATAGAAAAATTGGAACTCCTGCTACTACCATACATTGAATATAATTTCAAAAAATCTCTCATAAGTCTTCACCAGTTGACATGCATTTTAAATGATCCAAGCTTTGGTTCCAAATAATAAATGTCCAAGGTTGTTAATATTTGGTCAGGAAAATTGCTTTACCAAAAATTGACCAAGTAAAGAAAAAAATGACTAATAATAATGGAAAACAAAACCAAGTTACGCAGTGAGGACTTTTGCTGGTATCATATCAAATCAAGAGAATAAACTGTTTACTCAAGGAAAGAGAAACATCAAAATCCAAAACTTCATACAATAAGTTTCCCTGTAATTATTTTCTGATTCGTAAATTAAAATTTTGGATCTGTAAACAGCTACTCTGGATAGTGAGAGGATTATTTGTAGTGTGCAGAAAAGAAAAAGTGGTAAAGCACAATCAGTTGATTCAAGCTCGAGTTAGACTTCGAGTCTATTTTTCTTGTCCGAGGGGAATGTAAATGGACCGAAAGAAAGGCAGAAGTGCGTGAATAAAAGAGAAATGACAGACAACAACATGTACCTCATGGAAATGATAGGAGATTATAAAGATTCAGCTACCTACTTTGAAGTACTTCGAGCAAAAGTAAAATGTTTGAAGTTTGCCTGGAAATAAACCTGATTACGTTTAGATGCGAATTTCCAATGATTATTTATTCGAGGAACTTAGAAAATAAGAACTGGAGTAGGATATTTAGCCCTTTGTGCTTGCTCAGCCATTCAATATGATCACGACTGATCATCTTACCCAGTACCCTATTTCCACTTTCTTCCTAAACCCTTTGATCCTTTTAGCCACAGGAACTAAATCTTACTCCTTCTTGAAAACATTCAATGTTTTGGCCTTAATGACTTTCCATGGCAGAGAATTCTACAGGCTCACCACTCTCTGGGCGAAGAAATTTCTCAAGTCTGATAAATAGCCTACCCTGCATCCTGGCCACAGGTTCTGGAACTCCCCAATCATTGGGAACATCCTTCCTGAATTTACCATGTCAAGTCCTGTTATAAGCCTATAAAATTATATGAGAACCCACCTTATTCCCTTGAAATCAAGTGAATATAGTCCTAACCAATCCAGTTTGGTAAACATTTGTTGCACTCCTCCCATAATCAGAACATCCTTCCTCAGGTAAGTAGACTAAAACTGCACACAATACTCCAGGTGTATTTTCACCAACGCCCTGTACATTTGCAGCAGGGCATCCCTACTCCTGTACTCAAATCCTCTCATGATAAAGGCCAACATATCATTTGCCTACTTCACTACCTGCATCTTACTTGTAGCGAGTGGTGTACAAGGACACCCAGGTCTCATTCCACCTCCCCGTTTCCCATTCAATTACCATTCCTTCCTTTTTATGCTACCAAGTGAAAAACCTCATTTAACCACATGATACTTCATCTGCCATGCATCTGCCCACTTACTTACCTCATCCAAATTACACTGAAGCATCTCTGCATCTTCCTCACAGTTCGCCTCCCACCCAGCTTTCTCTTGTCTGCATTCTTGCAGCTATTACATTAGTTCTCTATTCTAAATTATGAATATAAAATTATGAACAGCTATGGTCCAAGCATTAAACACTGTAGTACCCCACTGATTGCTGGCTACCACTCAGAAAATGACCCATTTATTTCTACTGTTCCCTGTCTGCTAGCAGTTCTCCGCCCACATCAGTACACTACCCCTAATCCTGAGCACTTTCATTTTACATGGTAATCTCACATGTGGGTCCTTATTAAAAACCTTCGGAAAATCAAAGTAAACCACATCCACAGGTTCCCTCTCCTACTACTTACGTCCTCAAAAAATTCCAATAGATTTGTTGAGCATGATTTCCTTTTCGCAAATCCATGCTGACATTGTCCAATCCTGTCACTGTTTACCAAGTGTTCTGCCATTAAATCTATGGTGGTGTCTTGTATTTACCACAGTACTCTTGTCAGGCTAATCTGTCTATAATTCCCTGTTTTCTTTCTACCTTTTTTAAATGCAAGAACTATTTCAGAGGTGTGTAGAAGCTTGAAAGATGACCACCAATGCATTTACTAGAGCTGCTTCCTGAGGTACTCTGGGATGTAGATTCTCAGGCCCTGGGGATTTGTTGGCCTTCAATCCTATCAATTTCCCTGACACAAATTTCCCCTTTAAATATTAATTTCCTACAGTTCTTTTTTGGGATATTATTTGTGTCCTCCTTTGTGAGGTCAGAACCAAATTTTGTACATTTTTGGCCTTCCATTTCTTTGTTCTTCATAACTTTTCCTGTTTTTGATTGTACAGGGACCTACGGTCATCCTCATTAATCTTTTTTCCCTTCACATACTACAGAAATTTTTGTAGTCAGTTTGTATGATATTTGTCTTTTAATTAACCTGTCTACAGATGCTCTGCCACCGTGTGGAGCAGGCCTTGAATACAGGCCTACTGGCTCAGAGGTAGGGACACTACCACATGATTCTTTATTTATTCATTCATGGGATGAGGGCGTTGCTGACCAGGCAGCATTTATTGCCCAGAGGACAGTTTAGAGTCAACCACATTGCTTTGGGTCTAAAGTCACGTGTAGTCCAGACCAGGCAAGGATGGCAGTTTCCTTCTCTAAAGCATGGGTTTTTCCAACAATGGGTTCATGGTCATCGTTAGATTCTTAATTTCAGATATTTTTATTGAATTTAAATTCCACCATATGCCGTGGCAGAATTCGAACCTGGGTCTCCAGAACATTATCTGGGTCTCTGGATTAACAGTCCAGTGATAATACCACTGGGTCATTGCCTCCACCTGAGCCCCCAAAAGATTCTACAGACCAACTACCAGTACAAGTAGCAGTGGTGGGACTTACTCTCATTTTCTTTTCACCCTCTTAATCAATCTCTCTGTGCTGTTTAAAAACAGAAAGAACTGCGGATGCTGCAAATCAGGAACAAAAACAAAGTTACTGGAAAAGAAGTTCTGAGGAAGAGTCACTGGACCCAAAACATTAACTCTGTTTTTTCCTTCACAGATGCTGCCAGACCTGCTGGGCTTTTCCTGCAACTTTATTTTTGCTTCTGTTCTGCTTTGCTGAAATCTAAATTGCTTCGCTGCTCTTTTTGGCTAATTTGTATGGCTCTATCTTGGTGCTGATACTTACCCTAACTTTTCCTGTTGCACGTGCTCAGGCCACCTTTCCGTTTTGTGTTGTGCCAGACAGGAACAAACAATTGTTGCAGTTTCCCCTTGCACTCTTTAAATGTTTGCCACTGGCTATCCACCATCACCCCAAAGATTCTAATTTGTTGTCTTCACTATCATAATAAAAACCAATCGGAATAACAATCAAATATGACATTCTACATAACCTTTTGACATTTCTCATGTGAAAAATGGCTACATATGGGCAATGAAACTGAATTCAGCAGGAATTTGCAACAGGAAAGCTATGTCATAGTTGGGGTTACTGCCAGGCTAACTAGCAAAGTGTGATTTGGAGTTTGGAAAGTCACAGTTCAGTAAAGATGTTTTGCCAGGGGACTTAATGACTTCAGGGAGGGCAGAGGCAGATGGAAAAACTAAAATGCTCGAGCAGGATTATTCATATAGAAGAATTCCTCTATTTTGTTTATTCATTTTCAAGATGTGAGTGTCGCCAGTTGAGCCAGCATTTATTGCTCATCCTCCATCACCTTTAAGAAAGTAGCGGTGAATGGCCTTCTTGAACCACTGCAGTCCAACTTGTGTAGGCACAAACACAGAAAATGACGGAGAAACTCAGGACTGGCAGCATATGTGGAGAAAGAAACAGAGTTAACGGTTTGAGTTCAGTATGATTCTTGTACATCTACAATGCTATTTGGAAAAAAGTTCCAGGATTCTGACTCAGCGACACTGAAGGAATTGTGATATAGTTCCAATTCAGGATGGCGAGTAGCTAGGAGAAGAAACCACAGGCGATGGTGCTCCCATGTATCTGCCGTCCATGTCCTTCTGGACAGTAGTGGTTGCAGTTTTCAAAGGTGCTGTCCGATGCTCAGATGGCTAACCTCCAAATGAACACAACCATCATAGAATCCCTACAGTGTGGAAGCAGGCAATTCAGCCCATCAAGTCTACACCAACACTCCAAAGAGCATTCCACCCAAATGCAACACGCCCCCCCCAACCCTATCCTTGTAACCCTGCATTTCCCATGGCTAATCCACGTAGCTTACACATCCCTGGACACTATGGCCAATCCATCCAGCTTGCACATCTTTGCACTGTGGGAGGAAACCAGAGCACCCAGAGGAAACACACACAGACACGGGGAGAATGTGCAAACTCCACACAGACAGTCGGCCAAGGCTGGAATTGAACCCAGGTCCTTGGCCTTTGTACCAATTAGGATTCCATCCAGTGGACAGTTTCCCCTAATTTCCATTGACCCCAGTTTCACAAGGGGCGTTGAAGCCAAACTGTCAAATGCAGCTTTCACATCAAGGGCAGTCACACTCTCATCCCCTTGGGAATTCAGCTCTTTTGTGCATGTTTGCGTCAAGGCTGTAATGAGGTCAAGAGGCGAGTGGTGGAACCCAAACTGGGTGTCAATGAGAGAGAACAAGGTGCAGAGCTGGATGAACACAGCAGGCCAAGCAGCATCATAGGAGGTTTTGGTAGCTAAGCACTGCTTGTTGAAGACTGTTGATGAAACCTTGCAGCCCTCAGGACTTGATATCAAGCTCAATAATTTTGAAGTCTGTACACCACCTTCCATGCCTTTTACACATCCCACACCCTAGGTCCTGTAATGATTTGGGCTGCTCTCAGCACAGCTAACTATTTTCACCCACAGTCCCCATTATCACTGATGATCAAGATTCTACTCATGTTGTAATAATTGGCCAGATTAGAAATGCCCTTTTAACATAGTCAGGGCCCATAATCTTTGCAATATCCTGTCTCCAACCATTTCTTGATACAACTTGGACTGAATTGAATTGGCTGAAGGCTGGCATCTTTGGCGCTGGGGATGTCTAGAGGAGGCAGAGATGGAGCATCCACTTGGCACTTCTGGTTGTAGATTGTTGCAAATTCTTCAACCTTACTTTTTTTTTAAAACTAATGAGTTAGGCCCCTCCATAATTGAGGATGGGATGTTTGTGAAGACTCCTCCTCCAGTGATTTGTTTAATTGGCCACCACCATTCCACAATTGGATGTGGTAGAACTACAGAGCTTAAATCCAATCCTACATTCTGTGTGTAAAAAGGACTCCAAGCTTTGTGTTGCCACTTCAATGTACTATGTTCCCATGCCAACACTTGTATCTTGGGCCTACTGCAATGGTCCAGTGGGGCTCAGCGCAGGCTGGAGAAACAGCATTTTTTCACTTGAAGACCTTGGAGCTATTGGAACTCAGTATCAAGTTCAATAATTTGCAGAGTCTGAACACCTCCTTCCCTGTCTTTTACACATCCCCACACCCTAGGTCCTGTTATGACATGGATTGCTTTCAGCACACCCAACCTATTTTCACTGGAAGGGTCACTGGACCCAAAACGTTAACTTTGATTTCTTTTCACAGATGCTGCCAATCCTGCTGAGCTTTTCCAGCAACTTCTGTTTATGTAGCTTCTCTTCTTCCTTGGCTTACTATTAACAATCTCTTGTCTTCCTAACTTATTCCTCTCTCTCTCTGCTCCATTTCCAACTATCTGCTAACTCCTTCCCCTAGTCATTAAGAGAAAATACATTTTCCGAGATGCTGTCAGCTCTGAAGAAGAGTTTCTTGACTTGAAATGTTAACCATTTCTCTCCATAGATGCCACCAGACTTGGTGACATTTTCCAAAAATTTCTGTTTCTGTTTCAGATTGGATCTGTTGGTTGTGGTATTGCTTAGGTCTATGTATCACTCGCTGCTTATACTGTTTGGAATGCAAGTCATCCTATTTTGCAGTTTCATGAGATTGACACATTTTTAGGTATGCCTGGAGCTGCTCGGGTGGCAAGATACCCTTACTGAACCACAGTTGAACCCTTGGCTTGACAGTAATTGTAGAGTAGGGTAATGCTGCCCATGAGGTTGTAAACTGTGTTGGAATATGATTCTGCTCATGGCGCACAGCGCTTCATGGATGTTGATTACTAGATCTGTTTGAAGTCTATCCCATTTAGTGATAATGACACACAATGTGATTGAGGGAATTCTCAATGTGAAGGCGGTACTTCATCGCCACAAGCACTCTGTGGTGGTCGCTCTTACTGATACGGTCATGGACAGATGCATTTTCTACAAGCAGGTTAGTGAGGTTGAGTTCAAATCCTGCACTTGATTGTTTTTAGAATTGTATTTTTTTTGTATTACTGTTTTCATTCTTCCTACTAAAATGAATCCCTTCACACCTATCTGCATGCAATTTTATTAACCACTTTTCTGTCCATTCCATCAAACTGTCTACTTTCAAGTTTATATCATCCACAAATTTTGAAAGTGGGCTCGATCTAATGAAAAAAGGTAACTTAACACTGATCCCCAGGGGAGGCCATAAGGTACCTTCCTCCAGTCAGAAAAATTATTCATTGAAACTCTGGTTTCCGTCAGTCAATTTGATATTCATGCTGTTACTGTCTCTCTGATTTGATGGGTTGTCACTCAGCTGAGAAGCCTGTGTCATTCCATTTTTACCAATGCCTTTTGGAAGTCCATGTGCATTACATCAACCACATTATCCACACCCACCCTGTTACCTCAACAACAAACTCAACCAAGTTATTTAAAAACAATTAGTTTTTAACAAATCCATGCGAGCTTTCATTAATTAGTGCACATTTGTTTAAGTGGCTAATTTTGTCCTGAATTATCATTTCTGAAAGCTTCCTTACCAAAGTTAAACTAACATGCTGGTTCTCACCAGCCATTTCTCGCACTTTTTTTGGAAAAAGGAGCAACATGCAGAATTACTTGCTTCAATTTAGTCAAAACAATTAAAAAGCGAAACCCCAGCACATCAGTTCGTTGTTATGGGGAGATTGTGACATAGTTAAAACGTCACTGTACCTGTAATACAAAGACCCATGCTAATCTTATATAGAGATATAGGCTCAAAGTCCACCATGGCAACTGGTGGAATTTAAATTTAATTAATTAAATTAAAGAAGAAAACTGAAATTAAAAAGCTATTCTCAGTAATGATTACCATGAAACTCTGATTGTTATCAAGACTCATCTGACTCCTTCACATAAGGAAATACGATGTTCTTACCCGATCTAGGCTACATTTTACTCTAGATCATCTCTGTAATTTTCAAGGGCAATTAGACAACAAGCAACAAATGCTAGCCTTGTTAGGGTCACCCATGTCTCATGAAACGAAGAAGAATAAAGTTCTGACAACCAATCACTGCATGCATAAAATCCAACTGACTGATGTCTTTGTAACTTGTTACCGAGGTGAAGTAAAAATTCAATTATGTATATTCATAACCACCCAGTTTTTCTGCCAAAGTATCTGCAACTTTAAAGATATGCAAAGGGGGATAAATTGCTTGATTACCGAAATAATGCGCTTCCTGGAGCATTAAATCTAATTATGATTATTTGATCAATTAGAACAATTTGTTGGGATAAGGCGTCATCACTGACTGCCTTTTCATCTATCCAAATATAGAACTGCATGTCAACACTTATTCCACATGATGCAAGCACTCAAAAAAATCTTTCCTGCATATGTGTGTGTGTACAAATCTTTTGACAATAGGCCAAATAAAAACATTCCCTGTTTTGTAACTGGCAAAATGCTTACTGAATGTCAGGAATAGCAAGCTTGACATTTAAGACAAGTAAATCTTGCCTTCAAAGAATGTAAATAGCCTATATTTGAGTGTTGTGGCTGACAGGTGATGTTATAGAGCTTTATAAAATCCGGAGGGACATGGATAGGGTGATTAGTCAAGATCTTTTCCCTGGGGTAGGGGTGTCCAAAACTAGACAGCATAGATTTAAGGCGAAAGGGGAACGATTTAAAAGGGGCCTGAGGGGCATCTTTTTCATGCAGAGGGTGCTGCATGTATGGAATGAGCTGCCAGAGGAAGTGGTGGAGGCTGGTACAATTACAACATTTAAAAGGCATCTGGATGGGCATATGAATAGGAAGGGTTTAGAAGGATATGGGCCAAATGCTGTTAAATAGGACTACGTCAGGTTGGGATGCCTGGTTGGCATGGACGAGTTGGATCGAAGGATTTGTTTTTGTGTTGTATGATTCTATGACTCTAATTACTATCCTGGTCATACTAAAATTATATCCACACCACAGCAAAAAAAGACGACAGTCATAAACAGTAAGAATTTGGCAACCTTACATTCAGGAGAGCAGAATAAGAAATTACTTGATGACAATGTTAGGACAATGCAACTAAATAGTATCAGAGTTAATTGGTTTGCTCCTTCTCACAAAATCACAATGTACTGCCTTTATATTACTGCTAGAAACAAGAGAGAGGACATTTGTCAGAATTTTCTGTGATTAATTTCAGATAGGTTCCAGAGGAATTCTGAATTTAAATGACCATTACTCAATTTAAAATAAACATTTTAAATACACAGTTGGATCTCCTGTTCAATTGCTAAATGTAGCACGCAGCCCTGCCGAGTCTTCACCATCCCCCCAGACCTCCCCCTTACTGAGGACGAACGGTCAGTCCTCAGTAAAAGGCTCACCTTTGTCCCCTTCCACCCTAACATCAACGAATACCACTCTCGCTTGGACGTTGAACAGTTTTTCTGCCGCCTCCGCGCTTACTTCTTCAACCGTGAACCTGACCCTCCCTCTACTGACCCCTTCTCCCACCTCCAACACACCCCCTCCTCCTGGACACCACCCCAAGGCCTCCTATCCTCCCTCGACCTCTTCATCTCCAACTGCCATCGAGACATCAATCGCCTCAACCTCTCCATCCCTCTCACCCACTCCAACTTCTCAACCGCAGAACATGCAGCCCTCCGCTCCAATCCCAACCTCACCATTAAACCTGCGGACAAGGGAGGCGCAGTTGTAGTATGGCGCACTGACCTCTACATCGCCGAGGCCATACGCCAGCTCTCTGACACCTCCTCCTACCACCCTCTTGATCATGACCCCACTCCAGACCACCAAAACATCATCTCCCAAACCATCCACAACCTCATCACTTCAGGTGACCTCCCACCCACAGCCTCCAACCTCATCATTCCCCAACCCCTCACCGCCCGCTTCTATCTCCTTCCAAACATCCACAAACCTGACTGCCCTGGTCGACCCATTGTCTCCGCCTGCTCCTGCCCCACTGAACTTATCTCTACTTATCTCGACTCCATTTTCTCCCCCTTGGTCCAGCAACTCCCCACCTACGACCGTATCACCACCCACGCCCTCCACCTCCTCCAAAACTTCCAATTCCCTGGTCCCCAACACCTCATCTTTAGCATGGACGTCCAGTCCTTATACACCTGCATTCCCCATGCAGATGGCCTAAAGGCCCTCCGCTTCTTCCTATCCCACAGGCCCAACCAGTCCCCCTCCACTGACACCCTCATCCGCTTAGCCGAACTCGTCCTCACCCTCAACAACTTCTCCTTCAATTCCTCCTACTTCCTACAGAGAAAGGGGGTGGCCATGGGTACCCGCATGGGCCCGAGCTATGCCTGCCTCTTTGTAGGTTACGTGGAACAGTCCCTCTTCCATAGCTACACTGGCCCTAAACCCCACCTCTTCCTCCGTTACACTGATGACTGTATCAGCACCGCCTCGTGCTCCCACGAGGAGCTTGAACAGTTCATCCACTTCACCAACACCTTCCACCCCAACCTTAAGTTCACCTGGACCATCTCTGATACCTCTCTCTCCTTCCTGGAACTCTGTTTCCATCTCTGGCAACCACCTGGAAACCGATATCCATTTCAAGCCCACTGACTCCCACAGCTACCTAGGATACACCTCCTCCCATCCACCTTCCTGCAAAAATGCCATCCCCTATTCCCAATTCCTTTGCCTCCACCGCACATCTGCTCCCAGGATGAGGCATTCCACTCCCGAACATCTCAGATGTCCTCGTTTTTCAAGGACCGCAACTTCCCCACCTCAGTGGTCAAGAACGCCCTCGACCGTATCTCCCGCATTTCCTGCAACTCATCCCTCACACCCCCTCCCTGCAATAACAACCAAAACAGAATCCCCCTCGTCTTCACGTACCACCCGACCAACCTCCGGATCCAACGCATCATCCTCCGACACTTCCGCCAAATTGAATCTGACCCCACCAAAGACATTTTTCCCTCCCCAACCTTATCTGATTTCTGGAGGGACCACTCTCTCCGTGACTCCCTTGTCCACTCCACACTCCCCTCCAGCCCCACCATACCCGGCACTTTTCTCTGCAACCGCAGGAAGTGCTACACCTGCCCCTACACCTCCCCCCTCACCCCCATCCCAGGCCCCAAGAAGACCTTCCACATCAAGCAGATGTTCACCTGCACATCTGCTAATGTGGTATACTGTATCCGCTGTTCCAGATGTGGCCTCCTCTACATCGCAGAAACCAAGCGGAGGCTTGGGGACCGCTTTGCAGAACACCTACGCTCGGTTCGCACTAAACAACTGCACCTCCCAGTCGCGAACCATTTCAACTCCCCCTCCCATTCCTTAGACGACATGTCATCCTGGACCTTCTGTAGTGCCACAACGATGCCACCCGAAGGTTGCAGGAACAGCACCTCATATTCCGCTTGGGAATCCTGCAGCCCAATGGTATCAATGTGGACTTCACAAGCTTCAAAATCTCCCCTGCCCCAACCGCATTCCAAAACCTGCCCAGGCTGTCCCCACCTCCCTAACCCGTCCTTCCTCCCACCTCCATCTCCTACCTACTAGCCTCATCCCGCCCCCTTGACCTGTCCGTCCTCCCTAACTCCCCACCTACACTCACCTTTACTGGCTCCACCCCCGCCTCTTTGACCTGTCTGTCTCCTCTCCACCCATCTTCTCCTTTAGTCATCTTCTATCTGCCTGCCTCTCTCCCCATTTATTTCAGAACCCCCTTCCCCTCTCCCATTTCTGAAGAAGGGTCTAGGCCCGAAACGTCAGCTTTCCTGCTCCTCTGTTGCTGCTTGGCCTGCTGTGTTCATCCAGCTCTACACCTTGTTATCTCAATTACTAAATGCATCAGTTTTGTAAGGCAAAGATATTTTGACAACTGGTATCACCACAGCTACTGATTTATGCCCTTTGGAGGTAATCCCAAGATTTGAAACCAGCGAGGAGGTGGTTACAGGCATATCTTAGAACACTTAGGCAGCTCTTGGAATCGTTGGGTGGCTAGATAGGGTACTCCCCTTCAAACTGAAGAGGTGGTCTCAGGAACTAAAGGAGTCCTGGAACAATTAAGCACTGTCAGCAGAAGCCATGGATTTATGCCGCTATGTCCGAGAAGCTTGGAGTGGTGAGATTCCAGGCTCCAGCTGGCTAGAAAGAAGATTCTGGAGCAATTAATGGGGAGCAAATTCAATTTTACTCATTGTGGTCCGAGAGATATTGAGGTGGATCTACCTTTCAGCACACTAGTGAGTGTGACCATGAATAGTGCTTGTCATCGTTAACAAATTTCCAACAAAAAGGATGTGCCTTAAAAAAGCTCAAAATATTTGCAGTTTACATATTTCCTAGTTTATAAAATAAAACATTATTTTTAGCGTAAAACTGGATCAGAACAGTTTTTTTTAAAAATTCCACAAAAATAGACAGGCAATTTAAAACAAAAGTCAATTGATAATTGACTCTTATTTATTTCCTTAATCAACGAAGAACCCCCAAGTCCAAAGATGTGCAGGTTAGGTGGGTTAGCCATGCTAAATTGACCATAGTCTCCATGGATGTGTAGGGGATGTGGATGAGCCAAGGGAAATGCAGGGTTGCTGGGATAAGGTGGGTCTGGATGGAATGTTGTTCAGAAAGTTGGCATGAACTCAACAGGTTGAATGACCCACTGTAATCCACACTGTAGGGATTTTACAATCAAAGGTGATGATGTGAGGCATAACCACTAACGTAAATTGACCAACACAGGTTTTCTGTATATTACAACTTTTGATCAAAATATCAACCTCCAAACTGCTGACATGAACATTTTGAACACTACACTATTTATGAACTATGGGAGAAATTAATCAGGAAATAACAGACATATTGATCTATCATGTACTGTGGGAAAGTCAATAGAACGTTATTAATAACAAAATGACAGAACACTTGGACAAACATGAAATATCAGGGAGAGATATTCCCGCAAGGTATTCAACCAGGCTTCATCAAGAGACTATTAGGAAAATGGAGGAAGCAACCTTTAGGGCAGGGAAACTATTTCAGAGTTTGTCTGCAGGAGTGGAGTAATAGATCTGTATATCAATTGTTGGGATATGATGACTGTTCCACATACCCTTCCATTATTCTCTCTCTCCCCCCCACCACACCCTGTCCTGTGCACCTGCACTCCAACCTGCAATGCCCAGCAACCATGTACCAAATTGCAATATTTCACCACCTTAACAATGATTTGCAATTAGAATGCAGATCAACCACGATCAGAGCAGGGTCAAGGACTTAATGATTACATCTGTTCCAATGTTCTTGGAATGGAAATTCAGTGTTAACGTGGTTACGAGTTCTCGGAGTAATTGAGGCTTTAGTCTGGATTTTCATTCAACATAGGAGCAGCAGTAGGCCTTTCAGTCCATCGAGTCTGCTTCACCATTCAATGAACTCACAGCTCATCTGATAAATCTCTACTCTCCAAACTTTCCTCCACAAAACTTGATTCACTTGCTGATTCAAAATCTGCCTCACGTTTGAATATACTTCATAACTCAGCCTCTATAGTAAAGAATTCCACAGATTCACTACCTTTGGAGAAGAAATTCCTTATTAGTCTTAAATGGGTGAACCCTTATTCTGGGACTGTGCCCCTAGTCCTAGACTCTTCCACAAAAGGGAAACAACCTCTCCACATCTATCCTGTCAAGTCCTCTAAGAATCTTAGGCACGAAAAGGTCACTCATATACAAGGTTGTTTCTCATTCTTTTAAACTCCAGTGAGTACAGGCCCAAGCTACTTAATCACTCCTCATATGAAAATCCCTCTATATCCAAATTCAAACCAGGGAACCTTCTCTGAACTGCCTCTTATGCCAACATATCTTTCCCTGGATAGGAGGACCAAAATATTTACAGTATTCCAGGTGTGGTCTTCTTTCCTTTGAAAGAAAGGTCAACATTCCAAATCCCTTCCCTGCTAAACTTGGATAGTAGCCTTTTGTAACTCATGCATGAGGATGACCAAATCCCACTGTGCTGTAGCTTTCTGCATTCTTTCTCTATTTAAATAACATCAGTTGCTCTATTCTTCCGACTGAAGTGCATAACTCCATATTTCAAATGTCAAATTTCTGCCTACTTACTTAAAAGGTCTGCAGAGATGTAGACAGGTTATGTCATCCTCACCACTTAGCCTCCCAGCTACCTGTGTCATAGAATCACACAGTCAAAGAGCCATATAGCATGGAAACAGATCCTTCGGTCCAACCAGTCCATGCTGACTATAATCCCAAACTAAACTACTCCCAGCTGCCTGCACTTGGCCCATAGCTCTCCAAACATTATCCATTCATGTACTTATCTGTCTTTTAAACATTGTAACTGGAAATTCATTTCACACGCAAACCACTCTGGGTAAAAAATACTGCCTCACATCTTTTTTAAAATCTTTCTCCTCTCACCTTAGAAATACACCAAGTCTTGAAATCCCCCATGCACAGGAAAATACACCTGCCATTCAACTTATCTATGCCCCTCATTATTTTACAAACCTCTAAGGTCACCGCTCAACCACTTACGGTCCAGCGAATAAAGCCCCAGCCTACCCAGCCTCTCTTTATAACTCAAACCCTCCATTCCTGACACTCGATCTGTTCATTGAGAACTAATATTAGTCGCGTCAATTTCTCTGCTCTCTCACAAAATCCAACCCTATCTCCCTCCAAGCTGACAGCACTCCTTGCACTCAGATCTAACCCTGACTCTGTTATTAAGGCTGCCAATAAGAGTAGTGCTGTTGTAGTCTGGTGTACTGACCTTTACCTTGCAGAGGCTGAGCGCCAGCTCTCAGATACCTCGTCCTATCTTCCCCTGGACCATGACTCCTCCATGACACATCAGGCCGTTGTATCTACCACGGTAACTGATCTTATTTCATCCGGTGATCTCCCTCCTTCTGTTTCCAAGCTGATAGCCCCCCAGCCCCGCACAGCTCGTTTCTATCTGCTCCCAAAAATCCACAAACAGGACTGCCTGGGCAGACCCATTGTTTCAGCCTGCTCCTGCCCCACAGAACTCATCTCTTCCTACCTTGACTCAGTCTTCTCTCCCCGGTCCAGTCCCTGCCCACATACATCCATGAATCCTCGGATGCCTTATGCCGGTTTCAAAACTTCCAGTTTGCTGGTTCCTGCTGCCTCCTCTTTACCATGGACGTGCAATCACTTTACACATCCATTCCCCACCAGGAGGGTATTCGGGCTCTCTTCTTCCTGGAGCAAAGACCTGAACTATCCCACCCACCACCACCCTCCTCCGCTTCGCCAAGCTCATCCTCACCCACAACAACTCCTCTCATTTTCTTCAGCTAAGAGAGGTGGCCATGGGTACCTGCTTGGGCCCTGGTTATGCCTGTCTCTTCATGGGGTACGTGGAACATTCCCTGTTCCAGTCTTATTCCGGCTCCCATCCACAATTCTTTCTCTGATACATCGATGATATCATCGGTGCTACTTCCCTCTCTCGTCTCGAATTGGAAAACTTCAATTTTGCCTCAAATTTCCACCCTGCGCTCACTTTCACCTGGTCTATCTCTGACTCCTCCCTTCCTCGACATCTCTGTTTCCATTTCTGAGGATAGATTGGCCACTAATATCCACTACAAACCCACTGACTCCCACAGCTACCGGGACTATACATCCTCACACCCCACTTCCTGTAAAGATCCCATCCCATTCTCTCAGTTCCTCCATCTCCGTCGTACATGTTCAGATGAGGCCAACTTCGACAAAGGAGTCTCTGAAATGTCCACCTTCTTCCTCAGTCGAGGATTCCCCAGCTCAATTGTCGACAGGGCCCTCAACCAGGTCCGACCCATCTCCCGCACTTCAGCTTTCACCCCTTCTCTTTTCTCCTGTAACTGCAATGTGGTTCCCCTTATCCTCACCTACCATCCCATCAGCACCCACATCCAGAAGATCATCAGGCGCCACTTCTGCCACCTCCAGCAAGATGCCACCACAAGACACATATTCCCCTCCCTTCCCTTGTCCACCTTTCGCAATGACCATTCCCTTCGGGACACCCTGGTCCACACTTCCTTCACCCCCAACAACCCCCACAGCCCTACGGCATATTCCTCTGTAACCAGCGAAGGTGCAACACCTGCACATTTACCTCCTCCCTCCCCAGTATCCAATGGCCCAAACATACCTTCCAGGTGAAGCAACACTTTACCTGCACTTCCAAGAATCTAGTCTCCTGCATTCGCTGCTCACAATGTGGTCTCCTCTACATTGGGGAAACCAAGCATAGACTGGGTGACCGCTTTGCAGAACATGTACATTCTGCTCACAAAAATGACCCTGAACTACCCGTTGCCTGCCACTTTAACATACCACCCTGTTCCCTGGCCAACATGTCTGTCTCAGCTTGCAGTGTTCTAGAGAAGCTCAATGCAAGCTGGAAGAACAAGACCTCATTTTCCACTTGGGGACCCTGCAGCCCTCTGGAGACAATAGAGTTCAATAATTTTAGGGCCTAAACACTACCATGTCCCAGCCCCCTGTCCCACACACCAGGCCTTGTTACCACATAGCCTGCCATTACACACCTGTTGTTAGTCACTAATAGTCCCCATTGGCAACTATTCACCCTCCCAGCCTGATCATTATCAACTCTGTCTCTCTTTAGGCTCTATCCTATCATTTACTCCCTACCCCATCACCCTCCCCTTTTTACTGCATATAAACTGATGGTTTCCCAGCCACCATCAGTTCTGAGGAAGGGTCACTGGACCTGGAACCTTAACTCTGTTTTTCCTTCACAGATGCTGCCAAACCTGCTGAGCTTTTCCAGCAACTTTGTTTTTATTCCTGGCAAGATCCTGATCTTCTGAACTCTCTCCAACTTAATGATATCCTTCTTATAACAGGGCGACCAGAACTGCACACTGTACTCCAGAAGAGGCCTCACCAATATCCTGTACATCCTCAACATAATGTCCCAACTCCTATATTCAAAGGGCTGAGCAATGAAGGCAAACATGCTAAATGTCTTCTTAACCGCCTTATCTATGTGTGATGCAAAGTTCAAAGAATGACGTACCCTAACTCCTAGGTCTCCGAGAGTGTGTCATCTGCAAGCTTGGTGATAGTACATTCACTTTTTTCATCCTTGTCATTAATTTATATATATTATAAATAACTGTCCCGGCACTGATTCAGGTGGCACTTCAAAAGTTACAGGCTGGCATCCTGAAAATGTCCTCCTTATCCCAATGCTCTATCCATGCTAATATACTGCACCCAAACATATTGACTGTGATCTTATTGTGTAGCCTTA
>NW_025968829.1:0-1033 GCF_021869965.1 Rhincodon typus
CCTGTTGCAGTATTCTCTGAGAAATGAACCACCAGCTGACTCCTAACTTAGCCCGGAGTTTGCGAGTGACTTCAACCGTAATGCTGTAGTCCTCCCAAATCTCGATTTCACTCAAAGGCAGACCGTTCTGTCATCAATCAGATCACCAACACCTCCTCTGAAGTGTTAGTGCCACTGATCTCTCACTCCTAACAGCTGAAATACCTTTGAGTTGGTGGGATTTCGCTTTCTAGAACCTCACTGGCATGACCGAAGCTGGATTGAATATCCTGGCACATGTCTTGTGCAAAGATAACCACAGGCTGTTCCTTATACGAAGCTGCCCCGTGATAACACTCTGCTGTTGAAGTTTGAAATGGTTTGTAATTTTTTTAAGCTTCATGCACTAAAATGCTCAAGTTTCACTCTTTCCGTATGCACTTCCTTCCCCCACAATCCCCGAACGCCGTATGAATATTCAGCATTTACCCTGCCTAAGGCACAATACTGCATCTGTCCAACTGTCCAGTCATTTGCCAGTCACACTCACAAACTCGCATACCCGCAACTCAAAGTCTGCCTGGAGCGGTACAGCATTGTCTGCAAACCTGACACTAGCAGAAATCTTTGGATCATCGGATCCCTGGTAGATTACGCCCCAATCAGATTAGTTAAAAGAGTGAAAAGCAGCATTTATAACTTCTGCAGAGAGGAGGGGTTAAAGACACTTAGACAACTGCTGTAGACAATGCGTTCAACCATTACAGACCAGGCACTCTGTCCTCCATGTCTGGCGAAGGATTTCGGTCCGAAACGTTGACTTTCCTCCTCTTCAGATGCTGTGTGACCAACTGTGCTTTTCCAGCTCCACATTTACTGACTCTGGCTTCCAGCATTTGCAGTCCTTACTGTCTCCAAGACTTGCCACGTGCCGATGTGAATCTTATTTATAATTTTCTCGGACTGAGCTGTTCATCATTCTGTCATTCCCACCTGTTCCGGGCACACACTTTTGTCTCTTCAGCCACTCCATCCACGTTTTAATCCATGACAT
>NW_025968829.1:1133-10973 GCF_021869965.1 Rhincodon typus
AGTCACTGGACAAGGGTTTGTTGGTGTTTCCAATAAAGTGGGAGGCTGTTCCTGTAGAGCATCAACAACAGTGGGGCCAAATGGCCAGTTTTCTGTGCTATCAGTTCGATGTACTCTCATCTAGAACTGGCCATTCATTCCTAGGAGCTAGAGTTTAGTGCAATGGAAGGCCAACACTTGATCAATGAGGTATTCAATTGTTCCCCCAGACTGCTCCTTGACATTTTTGTTCATCACTTTTACCTTTTGATTTACTGGATATATCTAATTGGCCCATAGATCCAGTTTCATTCATTTTGGGCATTCCTTCGCATATTCTTTTCCATCCTGGTTGTAATAATGCACTCCTGATGTCTCTCTCTTTGTTCCCTCCATTAATACACTCATCTGCCCATCTCTCTCTCTCTCTCTCTTGCTCATGCTGTCTGTCTCTCCTGTATAAATACGTTCCTGTCTGTCTCTTTCTCGCTTGCTCTCTCTCTTTCCTGTATTAATACATTCCTGTCAGTCTCTGTCTCTCACTTGCTCTCTCTCTCCCCTGTATTAATACATTCCTGTCGGTCCCTATCTCTCACTTGCTCTCTCTCTCTCCCCTGTATTAATACATTCCTGTTGGTCTCTCCCTTTCCTCCTCATCATCATTATCATCATAGAATTCCTACAGTGTGGAAGCAGTCCATTTGGCCCTTTCGAGTCCACATCGACCCTCTGAAGAGCATCCCACCCAGCATCCCATCCAAGCCCTACCCTATCCCTGCATTTCCAACCCGAGACACTATGGGCAATTTAGCATAGCCAATCCGCCTAACCTGCACATCTCCTCTGTTGATAATGATCCCGTCGACCTGTCCGTCTCCTCTATTGATAAGATCCTGTCTGTCTCTCTCCCTCTCTCTCTGTCTTTAGTATTAACATGATCCCTGATGACCTTCAGAATGTTGCATTTTGTTGACTGTGCTTGCCATTTGACCAGTGTAATATCTGCCCGAACACGTCTGTGTCTGTCTGCTTCTCTGTCGTCCTTAGTTCCCCTTCAAGGCCATGCCTTTGGTCTCTGGCCCTAGTATCTCCTCACATGGCTCCATGTGACACTTTGGTTTGGGAACACTCTGGTGAGATGTGATTAGCTGCTTGCTGGTATCCCCTACTGTCCTGCAGCTGGGGTCCACAGAAGGTGGTGTTCAACGAGCAGGCACACACAGGGTGTTGGGGATGGTGGATAAGAAGGTTCCCCTATCCCAGGGTACATCCAACCCAGGAACTGTACACAGACAAAAAGAGCAGGAGAGTATTCCATTGCCTGCGGTGATGGACGTGACCTACCTGAGGGAATTAGCAGTGCAGTATTATCTTTGCTGTTGTTGTCTGCTGTTGTGAAATCACCAGGAGGTGGTGCTGATGTTAGTCATTCCCAATGCTCCAGTTTGGCTGCATTCCCACCAGCAGAGGGGATCCGAACATTCCAGCGAAAGGTTTGCATGCTGTGCTTCCCAACGCGACAGGTCCCACTGCCAGACCTGCCTTTCTGCAGAGACCTTGGGCAGGCAATGGCCCAGTGGTATTATTGCTGGTCTGTTAAACCAGGTATAATCCCAGGTAATGTTCTGGGGGAAAACAAAACATACTGGAGATCACAGCGGGTCAGGCTGCAACCATGGGAGAAAGCAAGCTAATGTTTCGAGTCTAGATAACTCTTCATCAGAGCTAATGTTCTGGGGACCAAGGTTCAAATCTCACGATGGCAGATGGTGGAATTTGAATTCAGTAAAAATCTGGAATTAGGAGTCTAATGGTGACCATGAATCCATTGTCAATTGTTGGAAAAATCCGTCTGGTTCACTTTAGGGAAGGAAACTGCCATCTTTACCTGGTCTGGCCTGCATTTGACTTCATACCCACAGCAATGTGGTTGACTCTTAACAGTCCTCTGGGCAATTAAGGACAGACAATAAATGTTGGCCTCATCCACTTTTTGATTACATAAAAAGAAGCTTAAGATGCCATTGTGTGCCCCAGTTTTGGCCAATGCCCGAATAGTGACTTGGCAAACAGTGCAGAACTCCCTTGGTAAGGCACCCAGTGTGTCTCTGTATGGGACCCCAGTCAGTACTGAGAGGTGGGGAGAGAGGCTGCAAGGGGTTGTCGGTGTTGCTAACCACCACAAAAATAATCTTTAAACCTCTGGTGGGAACGGACAGCAGTAAGTACCCATCCCATATCACACCTCCACGCATGTGACCCTACCTTTGAGATAGGAGGCTTGGCTTCAAGTGTCAGGGCTGTGCCATACCATCACTGAGCAGGTTTGCTCAGAAAACATTGACAATCTGGTCATAGAGTCAAATGGCACGGAAACAGACCCTTCGGCCCAATTTGCTTGTGCCGACTCGACACCCCAATCTGACCCAAATTGGCCCATATCCCTCTAAACTCTTCCCACTCATATGCATCCAGATGCCTTTATAGACAAGCTGGTGAAGAAAACATTTGGCATGTTTGCCCAAATTGGTCAGAACATTATGAGTATAGGAGTTGGGAGGTCATTTTGCAGCTGTAAGGGAAATTGCTGAGGCCGCTTTGGAATACTGCATTCAATTCTGGTCTCCCCACTATAGGAAAAATGTTGTTAGACTTGAAGGATGTTGCCTGGAATGAAGGGTTTGAGCTATAGGGAGAGGCTGAATAGGCCTGAGCTTTTTTTCCTGGAGCATCGGAAGCTGACGGGTGACCTCATAGAGGTCTTTTTCCTACAGTGAGGGAGTCCAAAACTAGAGGGCATAGGTTTAAGATGAGAGGGGAGAAACTTAAAAAGGACCAGAGGGATAACTTTTTTCACACACAGGGCGATGCATGTGTGGAACAAGCTAGAGGAAGTGATAGAGAAGGGGACAATTACAACATTTAAAAGTCATCTGGATGGGCATATGAATAGGAGAGGTTTAGAGGGATATGGACCAATTGTTGGAAAATGAGAGTAGATCAGATTGGGATGTCTGGTTGACAGGGACAAGTTGGACCGGTCTGTTTCCAAGCTGTATGACTCTATGACTCGAATTGGGCAACACAAAATTCCATTTGACTCGAGATTGGTCTCTGGGAAACAACATGCCAGGCAACCAATGACAAGTGTGGGGATAGAGTTCTACCAGGTTGGCTGTGGAAGGTGACCAGTGGCAGAAGAATGATTTGTTATTTAATCGTGGTAGTTGGGTGTGTTGGCTGGGCCAGCATTTATTATCTGTCTCTAGTTGACCTTGAGAAGGTGATGGTGAGTTGCATTCTTGAACACTGCAGTCCACCTGCTGTGGGTTGATCCACAAAGCTCTCAGGGAGGGAATTCCAGGAACTTGATGCAGGGACAGTGAACGAACGGTGATGTATTTCCAACTCAGAATGGTGAGTGGCATGTAGGGGACTACGCAGGGGGTGGTGTTCCCATGTATATGCTGCTCTTGTCCTTCTCGATGGAAGTGGTCATGGGTTTGGAAGGTGCTAATGATTTTGGAGAATTTCTGCAGTGCATGTTGTAGATAGTACATGCTGCTGCTACTGAATATCAGTGGTGGAGGGAGTGTATGTTTGTGCATGCAGTACCAATCAAGCAGGATGGTGTCAAGCTTCTTGAATGTTGTTGGAGCTGCGCCCATTGTGGTGAGTGGGGAGTATTCCATCACACTCCTGACTCGTGCCTTGTAGATGGTGGACAGGCTGTGGGGAGTCAGGAGGTGAGTTTGTCAGCACAGTATTCCTTGCCTCTGACCTGCTCTTGTAGCCACTGCATTATTTGGCGAGTCCAGTTCAGTTTTTGGTCAATGATAAACCTTAAGATGTTGATAGTGGGGGATTCAGTAATGGTAACACCATTGAATGTCACAAGATGCTTGTTTGATTCACTTTTGATGGAGATAGTCATTGCCTGACATTTGTGTGGCACGAATGTTACTTGCCACTTGTTAGCCCAAGCCTTGTCCAGATCTTGTTGTATTTGAACATAGACTGCTTCAGTATCTGAGGAGTCACGAATGGTAGTGCTGAACATTGTGCAATCATCGGCGCACATCCCCACTCCTGACCTTATGATGGGGAGAATGTCATTGATGAAGAAGCTGAAGATAGTTGGGCCTCGGACACTACCCTGAGGAACTCCTGCAGAGATGTCCTGGAGCTGAGATGACTGATCTCCAGCAACTACATCTCAGTAGTGCTGCTACTGAGCTACTTTTGGTGGTGGTCACTGAAACGGCCCACTCAGACTACATTTTGTGCCCTTGCCACCCTCAGTGCTTCCTCTGAGTGTTCTTCAACAAGGAGTTTGATTAGATAAGGATAGCAGGTTGGCCGTGATCAGGAGGTTCCCTTCCCACGTTAGACCTGATGCTGTGACACTTCACTGGGTCTCGAAAGGATAATTTGTTCAATAAATGCATTGGGCCTTCATTGGTCAGAGCATTGAGTGTAGAAATTGGGATGTCATGTTGAGGCCACTTTTGGTACACTGTGTTCAGTTCAGTGCTGTATGAAAATATTGTTAAATGAGAAGGGGTACAGAAAAGATTTACAAAGATGTTGCTGGAGTTGGAGGGTTTGAGCTAGAGTTTGAGGGAGAGGCTGAATAGGCTGGGGCTATTTTCCCTGAAGTGTTGGAGGCTGAGGGTGTGAACTTATAGAAGTTCATTAAATCATAAAGGGCATGGACAGAGTGAATAGCCAAGAATGGTGAGTCCAAAAGTAGAGAGTATGGGTTTAAGGTGCGAGAGGACAGATTTAATAGGGAGCCAAGGGGCAACTTTTTCACACTGGAGGTGGTGTGTGTACAGACTAAGCTGCAGTGGAGACTGGTACAATTACAACATTTAAAATGCATCTGGATGGGTATATATTAGGAAGGGCTTAGAGGGATCTGGGCCAAATGCTGACAAATGGGACTAATTTAGGATAGCTGGTCAGCATGGACAGGTTTGACCGAAGGGTGTGTTTCTGTGCTGTACGACTCTATGTTAAATAGTGGCAACTTCACATGGCATCATGCCAGGGTTATGGGTCATGGAACATGAACTCCAGCCATTTGGGCCACGTCAGCCTTTCCTCTACTCCCCAAACCTGAGTCACCGATCATACTGACTGGAATGGGCTCAGCTTTGAAAGGTTCTTAGGTGTCGATGAAGGCAAGATTATGATACATCTGAGCTCCGTGTTGAAGGATATTTAAGCAAAGTACCATTTGCCACTCTCCCTGATGTGTCTGACCATCCCGTGTCATCAACAGCATTCACTTTATCTCCCCGGCTGAGCTTTACCCTTCTGCCTTGCCCTCACCTCATTTCCAAGGGTTGGACTATGGGCCTCCATTGGACTGGCTCACACAACACTGCACTAATGTGTCATTGCCTTCTGAAAAGGTTAGGCTGACCTATGATGTTGTCAGGCAGACAGCAGAGGGCTTTCACACCTAATAGCAATCTTGTTGACCTGGTTACAAATGCTGTTTCTGTGGCCCGCCACATCCTGAAGCAGGTCTTGGACCCGGGGCTTCTGGTCCGGAGGTGCAGACACTACTGACTGTGCCGCAAGAACTCCTTCACCTAATGTGGAGTCTTGAAAATGCTCCTGCCTCTCCTTTGAGATGCACTTGTGTAGCACCTTTGGAGGTGTTGTAACCAGCAACTGGGCGGGACCTCCCCTCTTTGGGAAGGGGAAGGTGCAGGGTTGACCTCCTTGAATGTGTCTCAGATCATGAAAGGTTTTGTCAGGCGAGTGGCTGAAGAGTTGAGGGACAGGAGGATTTGCCATCAGCAGGAGTTGACAGAGGGTGGGAGGAGGCTGGTGTATGGTGCCCGAAGACCAACAAGTGGTCTGTGGCTGCGCTGTGAACTCAATAGGCTGCTATCGGGACGCAATTTGTTGTTGTTGTTAATAAGCCATCGAGCTCCTACTGGGGACTGAGCTGCTCCGAGGTTGCTGAGCTGAGATGACTCACCTTGCGTGTCCACCTCTGTTTCAGTGACCAATCCCCATTCTTTAAACGTCCCCCCAGGTGAAGGGGAAGAGGACATGGAAGAGCTGAAGGAGACGGCCAGGAAGCTGAGCAGGGATCGGCGTTTCCGCGAGACCGTGTAGAAGTACACGACCCTCAAAGATTCATCAAATCCCTGATGCTGCTTGTGGGCTGTAAGCAAAGGCAAGTCAAGCTTCTGCCATAATGTCATTCCTTGACCCTTCGGTGACTGTTCCCAATGCGCGAGCTCTTTGCAAAAGCTAAACGCGCCGGTTTAGATTAAAAGCAGCGGATGAGACCGACTGCGTTTGTTTTTGACCTCGGCTCTTCCACCCTGCCCCATACTCTCCGTATCGAAGTCTCCCCAGTCCACTGGCTAGTTAATGGATGGGTTTTTGTAAGTCTGGCCCCAGTGCTTTGCCGGGCACCAGTGTACAGTGGAGCCCACTTCTCAGTTCCCTCTCTGAGCAATGCCCTGCACGTGATCTGGGAAAATCGATCGATCAGTATTTTTCGTTCTCCGTGTGCCAGAGAGAGGGCAAGGGGAAGCATGTTTCTGCATTTTAGCTGACCTGGGCCTCCCTCTTGGTGCTGCTGACGCTGTTTTGGTGCTGACACTCCCTGAATTGACTGTGAATAGAAAGCATCGAAGGAAGCAAGCTGCTTGCGAATCGTAGAACCCCTACAGTGTGGAAGCAGGCCATTCGGCCCATCTAGTCCGCACCGACCCTCCGAACAGCATCCAATCCAGATCCACCCCGCCATCCTATCCCTGTAACCCTGCAACTTCCATGACTGAAGCATCTAGCTTGCACATTCCTGGACTGGTTAGGAGCTGGTTAGTGTGTAAAAGTACAAATACACACACAGGAGTGAGCCAGAGAGAGGCCTGTATCTAATGCCATTGCTACACTTAAAATTGCACATTGGGCTAATTTCTGTTGTTTTTTCGAATTTGTATAAAATGTCTTCTTGAACAGCAAGGATGCTGGTGAGGGTATCCAGGTCTTGTTGGTTTTGTGTAGAGGGAGAACTGCGATTGTCTTACCAGACTGTAGTCTCAGTCTCTCATTGGAGAGAGATGAAAAGTGGTGGTTTAATCTGAAGGTCACTGTGCCTCAGGCAGGGGGAAGAGGTTGGGAAGGAGAGTCTTTCATGGACTCAAACTTCATATGAAAATATTTTAACTGTTGAGTAAAAGATCTTACGGTGCAGTCGTAGTGTCCCCTGAACAGAAAGACCAGGGTTCAAACAAAAAAAAAGAAAAAAATGCAGACCCAGAGGGCCCTCTTGTGGTGCTCGGTAGTGTCCTTGCTCCTGAGAGACCCAGGTTTAAGTCTTTCCGAAGAAGAGTCCAGACTCGAAATTTTTCTGAAGAAGGGTCTAGGCCCGAAACGTCAGCCTTCCTGCTCCTCTGATGCTGCTTGGCCTGCTGTGTTCATCCAGCTCTACACCTTATTATATCAGGTTTAAGTCCCATCTGTTTCAGAAGTGTGTAATAACATCTCTTGATAGATTGATGAGAAAAAAAAATTAGGCCTCTTGTGCTGCAGTGATACTGTCCCTACCCTGGACTGAGAGACCTGGGTTCAAGACCTACATGCTGCAACGGTGTGTAATAACATTTCTGAACAGGTTGATTAGAAAAATACGTGAAAAAAATTGAGAAAAATCGTGCGTACACTAGGGGCCCTCTTGTGGACAGTGCTGGTGCCTTTACCTCTTGACCATGCGGTTCAACTCCTACCTGCTCCGGAGGTGTGTAGTAACATCTCTGAACAAGTTCGTTAGAAAAATAAGTTAAATACAAAAACAAGTTCAGGGTGCTAATACCTTAGAGCAGCATTGATGCATAGAAATGGTCAGGGCCAGAGGGAGCCTGTCGATGGTTAAAAAGACGAGGGACTTGGAAGGCGACAAAGAGATACTACAACGAACAGAAAGTGTTCCTGCCCAGTTTTTCTGCCAGGGAGGTAGTCCCATGATTTGAGATGCAGAGTGATGCCAACAGACTGCGTTCAATTCACGCATCAGCTGAGGAGAGCTGTGCTTCCCCCATTCCTCCTCCCTCCACTTCCATCCTACCCAGCCTCCCAGAATCTATCTACCTCCCTCCCTGCTATCTGGGCCCTGACCACTCCTGGAGTAGTGCATCTCTGTTCCTGCTTAGGGATGGCTTTGCTGCCTGTTGCAGTATTCTCTGAGAAATGAACCACCAGTTGACTCCTAACCTCGCCCGGAGTTTGCGAGTGACTTCAACCGTAATGCTGTAGTCCTCCCAAATCTTGATTTCACTCAAAGGCAGACCTTTCTGTCATCAATCAGATCACCAGCACTCCTCTGAAGTGTTAGTGCCACTGATCTCTCACTCCTAGCAGCTGAAATACCTTTGAGTTGGTGGGATTTCGCTTTCTAGAACCTCACTGGCATGACCGAAGCTGGATTGAATATCCTGGCACATGTCTTGTGCAAAGATAACCACAGGCTGTTCCTTATACGAACCTGCCCCGTGATAACACTCTGCTGTTGAAGTTTGAAATGGTTTGTAATTTCTTTTGAGCTTCATGCACTAAAATGCTCAGGTTTCACTCTTTCCGTATGCACTTCCTTCCCCCCGAAGGCCGTATGAATATTCAGCATTTACCCTGCCTAAGGCACAATACTGCATCTGTCCAACTGTTCAGTCATTTGCCAGTCACACTCACAAACTCGCATACCCGCAACTCAAAGTCTGCCTGGAGCGGTACAGCATTGTCTGCAAACCTGACACGAGCAGAAATCTTTGGATCATCGGATCCCTGGTCGATTACGCCCCAATCAGATTAGTTAAAAGAGTGAAAAGCAGCATTTATAACTTCTGCAGAGAGGAGGGGTTAAGGACACTTATACAACTGCTGTAGGCAATGCGTTCAACCATTACAGACCAGGCACTCTGTCCTCCATTCTAACTCCCTACCTACACTCACCTTTACTGGCTCCATCCCCGCCTCTTCGACCTGTTTGTTTCCTCTCCACCTATCCTCCCCTCTATCCCTCTTCTATCCGCCTCCCACTCTCTCCCTATTTATTTCAAAACCCCCTTCCCCTCCCCCTTTTCTGATGAAGGGTCGAGGCCCGAAACGTCAGCCTCTCTGCTCCTATGATGCTGCTTGGCCTGCTGTGTTCATCCAGCCCTGCACCTTGTTGTCTCGGATTCTCCAGCATCTGCAGTTCCTACTAACTCTGTCCTCCATGTCTGGCGAAGGATTTCGGTTCGAAACGTTGACTTTCCTGCTCTTCAGATGCTGTCTGACCGACTGTGCTTTTCCAGCTCCACATTTATTCCCTCTGGCTTCCAACATTTGCAGTCCTTACTGTCTTCAAGACTTGCCACGTGCCGATGTGAATCTTATTTATAATTCTCTCAGACTGAGCTGTGCATCATCCTGTCATTCCCACCTGTTCTGGGCACACACTTTTGTCTCTTCAGCCACTCCATCCACGTTTTAATCCATGACATATTTGTTAATTAAATTCTCCTTCCCCCGACCCCTCCGCCCTATTCCAGACTCACCCGCTTGTTCTTCCTATGCACCCCCTCCAATCCTCCACGACTTTGGTATAAAACCCATTAAATTTTTATCACCTCCTCCATGCCAAAGAAGGGCCATATTGACCTTGAAATATTGACCCTACTTCTCTCTCCATGGATGCTGCCAGACCTGCTAAATGTCTCCAACACTTTCTGTTTTTACTCCGTTTATAAAGATGGTATGCTATAAGAGTAACTAACAGCAGGCAGTTCAGCTCCTTCAGCATGTTTCACTGTTCAGTTAGATCATGTCTGATCTTAAAAATCAATTCCA
>NW_025968829.1:11073-19865 GCF_021869965.1 Rhincodon typus
CCCCAAGTTCACACTTGGTCACTCCCACCAGATCATACTCACTCTGCCCCAATTTATACTTGATCACCTGCAGTTCACACTTACTCAGTCTCAATTCACACTCACATTACCCCCCAGTTCACACTCACTCAGTCTCACAATCCACCCCCCAGTTCACATACAAGCCCCCAATTCATGCTCTCTTCCCCTCAGTGCACACTCAAACCCCGTCCATACCCACATGCCCAGTTCACATTCATAAACCCAGAGTTCAGTCTGATCTGCCAATTCACACTCACACGCCCCATGATCACACTTACTCCCCTCAGTTCACACTCATTCCCGGCAGTCCGCAGATGTTCCCCAGTTTTCATTCACTGCTCCAGTTTTCACCGACTCCCTCTACGTTCGCACTTATTCCTCACCAGTTCACACTCGCTGTTCACACTCACTGTCACCCCCCTCAGCTTGTATTTGCTTCCCACTCCAATTCACACTCACCGCCCAAAGTTCACACCCAGTCCCCAGTTGAAGTGACCCTCCCCTGCCCGCGCTCACACTCACACAGACACACACGCACACTCACACCGGGGGCACACACGCACACTCACACTGTCTCACACACACTCTCACTGACTCACACGCAATCACGCAGGCACATTGGCCCCAGCTCATGTTGACCCTCTGATGCTGGAATGGCCACTGAAGCCTGCTGTTGGAGTGACCCCAGACATGGTGGGAGTGAAGGTGGGGGTTGGGGGGTGGGTAGGGGGTAACAGTTGTTTGCTCTGCACCCCAACTCGGGATAAGGTCAGCCCTCGAGGCCGAGGCCTGTTGAGGGGGTCATGCTGGTGAAACGGGGAGGTTGGAAGCTGGAGAGGGAAGGGGAGTTGGAGGGAGAGTGCCGAATCTGATAGGAACTCACTGGTGGGCACCGTCTTTCTCTCCTTCAGCGTGCGGAAGGTTCCGGTCCCTGCGGATCACCGCGGAGTCGTGAGGCGCTGAGCGTCAGAGTGGGGGCAGGGCTGGGGGTTGTGGAAATTCGAGTGCCATTACAATGCAGACAGTGATGGCAACACGAGCTTCTCGAAGGGCCGAAAGGCCTACCCGTTCACCTAGTTTCTATGTTTCTACACTTTTTTGGTGGAGGGGCATTGCGTGTGCAGTGTGTGGCCCAATGAATCCCCACCTTACTGCCCAGAGGAGGTTCTCCTCATGCTGGGCCCCATACCATCAGGAGGGAGGGAGGCCATTCAGCCCGTCACCCTGTGACACAGCACCCCCACAAACCCCCACCAGCCCAGCCCCTTGACCAGATCCCACACTGAGGACACCGCTGGAAACCGAGAGGAAGGTTCGAGAAAAGCAGAAGACGCAACGGTCCGCCCATTTGCTGGGGACCTGACACGATGTGCAGGATGGTCTCTGCTGAGCTCGGGGAGTTGTTTTAAAGAGGAGGAAATGACGGGAGATTGCTCCCTCTCTCTTCAACACATTTATGGAGCCCTCTTCAAGTACAACACGAGCTTGATGGGCCAAGGTGCCTTCTGTGCTATGATACTACTGAGGGTGTGGAGCGAATACTTCCACTACATCGAAAAGCCCAAAGTAACTCATTGGGGCATTGGAAAGAAACAACTTGACTGCAGAGAGTGTTTAGGATGGATGTCCCACTCCCAGGAGGACCAGTTCTGCCGTCGTGCTGGCCAAAGGGACATTAACAATGACTGCGAAACAATAGTCACTGGACAAGGGTTTGTTGGTGTTTCCAATAAAGTGGGAGGCTGTTCCTGTAGAGAATCAACAACAGTGGGGCCAAACGGCCAGTTTTCTGTGCTATCAGTTCGATGTACTCTCATCTAGAATTGGCCATTCACTCCTAGGAGCTAGAATTTAGTGCAAGGGAAGGCCAACACTTGATCAATGAGGTATTCAATTGTTCCCCCAGACTGCTCCTTGACATTTTTGTTCATCACTTTTACCTTTTGATTTACTGGATATATGTAATTGGCCCATAGATCCAGTTTCATTCATTCTGGGCATGCCTTCACATATTCTTTTCCATCCTGGTTGTAATAATGCACTCCTGATGCCTCTCTCTTTGTTCCCTGCATTAATACACTCATCTGCCCATCTCTCTCTCTCTCTCTTGCTCATGCTCTCTGTCTCTCCTGTATAAATACGTTCCTGTGTGTCTCTTTCTCGCTTGCTCTCTCTCTTCCCTGTATTAATACATTCCTGTCGGTCTCTCCCTCTCACTTGCTCTCTCTCTCTCTCTCTCCTGTATTAATACATTCCTGTCGATCTCTCCCTCTCCTCCTCATCATCATTATCATCATAGAAACCCTACAGTGTGGAAGCAGTCCATTTGGCCCTTCGAGTCCACATTGACCCTCTGAAGAGCATCCCACCCAGATCCAAGCCCTACCCTATCCCTGCATTTCCCATGCGAGACACTATGGGCAACTTAGCATGGCCAATCCACCTAACCTGCACATCTCCTCAATTGATAATGATCCCGTCGACCTCTCTGTCTCCTCTATTGATAAGATCCTGTCTGTCTCTCTCCCTCTCTCTGTCTCTAGTATTAACCTGATCCATGATGACCTTCAAAATATTGCATTTTGTTGGCTGTGCTTGCCCCTTGACCAGTGTAATATCTGCCCGACAGTCTGGTCATAGAGTCAAACGGCACGGAAACAGACCCTTTGGTCCAACTTGTTTGTGCCGACTCGACACCCCAATTTGACCCAAATTGGCCCATATCCCACTCAACTCTTCCCACTCATATGCCTTTATAGACAAGGTGGTGAAGAAAGCATTTGGCATGTTTGCCCAAATTGGTCAGAACATTATGGGTATAGGAGTTGGGAGGTCATGTTGCAGCTGTAAGGGACATTGCTGAGGCCACTTTGGAATACTGCATTCAATTCTGGTCTCCCCGCTATAGGAAAAATGTTGTTAGACTTGAAAGATGTTGCCTGGAATGAAGGGTTTGAGCTATAGGGAGAGGCTGAATAGGCTGGAGCTTTTTTTTCCTGGAGCATTGGAAGCTGACTCATGACTTCATAGAGGTCTTTTTCCTACAGTGAGGGAGTCCAAAACTAGAGGGCATAGGTTTAAGGTGAGAGGGGAGAAACTCAATTAGGACCGGAGGGATAACTTTTTCACACACAGGGCGATGCATGTGTGGAACAAGCAAGAGGAAGTGATAGAGAAGGGGACAATTACAACATTTAAAAGTCATCTGGATGGGTATATGAATAGGAAAGGTTCAGAGGGATATGGACCAATTGCTGAAAAATGAGAGTAGGGTCAGATTGGGATGTCTGGTTCACAGGGACAAGTTGGATCGGTCTGTTTCCAAGCTGTATGACTCTATGACTCGAATTGGTCAACACAAAATTCCAGTTGACTCGAGATTGGTCTCTGGGAAACAACACGCCAGGCAACTAATGACAAGTGTGGGAACAGAGTTCTACCAGGTTGGCTGTGGAAGGTGGCCAATGGCAGAAGAATGATTTGTGATTTAATCGTGGTAGTTGGGTGTGTTGGCTGTGCCAGCATTTATTATCTGTCCCTAGTTGACCTTGAGAAGGTGGTGGTGAGTTGCATTCTTGAACACTGCAGTCCACCTGCTGTGGGTTGATCCACAAAGCCCTTAGGG
The DNA here is from genome assembly GCF_021869965.1 of Rhincodon typus. Lineage (NCBI taxonomy): Eukaryota > Metazoa > Chordata > Chondrichthyes > Orectolobiformes > Rhincodontidae > Rhincodon > Rhincodon typus. Next base: position 14,720 of record NW_025968829.1, read on the forward strand.
AGGGAATTCCAGGAACTTGATGCAGGGACAGTGAAAAAATGGTGATGTATTTCCAACTCAGAATGGTGAGTGGCATGTAGGGGACTACGCAGGGGGTGTGTTCCCATGTATATGCTGCTCTTGTCCTTCTAGATGGAAGTGGTCATGGGGTTGGAAGGTGCTAATGATTTTGGAGAATTTCTGCAGTGCATCTTGTAGATAGTACACGCTGCTGCTACTGAACGTCAGTGGTGGAGGGAGTGTATGTTTGTGCATGCAGTACCAATCAAGCAGGATGGTGTCAAGCTTCTTGAATGTTGTTGGAGCTGCACCCATTGCGGTAAGTGGGGAGTATTCCATCACACTCCTGACTCGTGCCTTGTAGATGGTGGACAGGCTGTGGGGAGTCAGGAGGTGAGTTTGTCAGCACAGTATTCCTTGCCTCTGACCTGCTCTTGTAGCCACTGCATTATTTGGCGAGTCCACTTCAGTTTTTGGTCAATGATAAACCTTAAGATGTTGACAGTGGGGGATTCAGTAATGGTAACACCATTGAATGTCACAAGATGCTTGTCTGATTCACTTTTGATAGAGATAGTCATTGCCTGACATTTGTGTGGCACGAATGTTAGTTGCCACTTGTTAGCCCAAGCCTTGTTCAGATATTGTCCAGATCTTGCTGCATTTGAACATAGACTGCTTCAGTATCTCAGGAGTCACGAATAGTAGTACTGAACATTGTCAATCATCGGCGAACATCCCCACTCCTGACCTTATGATGGTGGGAATGTCATTGATGAAGAAGCTGAAGATAGTTGGGCCTAGGACACTACCCTGAGGAACTCCTGCAGAGATGTCCTGGAGCTGAGATGACTGATCTCCAGCAACTACATCTCAGTAGTGCTGCTACTGAGCTACTTTTGGTGGTGGTCACTGAAACGGCCCAATCAGACTACATTTTGTGCCCTTGCCACCCTCAGTGCTTCCTCCGAGTGTTCTTCAACAAGGAGTTTGATTAGATAAGGATAGCAGGAGGTTCCCTTCCCAAGTTAGACCTTGTGCTGTGACACGTCACTGGGTCTCGAAATGATAAATTGTTCAATAAATGCATTGGCCTTCATTGGTCAGAGCATTGAGTGTAGAAATTGGGATGTCATGTTGAGGCCACTTTTGGAATACTGTGTTCAGTTCAGTGCTGTATGAAAAATATTGTTAAATGAGAAGGGGTACAGGAAAAATTTACAACTATGTTGCTGGAGTTGGAGGGTTTGAGCTATAGGGAGAGGCTGAATAGGCTGGGGCTATTTTCCCTGAAGTGTTGGAGGCTGAAGGTGTGAACTTATAGAAGTTCATTAAATTATAAAGGGCATGGACAGAGTGAATAGCCGAGATAGGTGAGTCCAAAAGTAGCGAGTATAGGTTTAAGGTGAGAGAGGAAAGATTTAATAGGGAGCTAAGGGGCAACTTTTTCACACTGGAGGTGGTGTGTGTATGGACCGAGTTGCGGTGGAGACTGGTACAATTACAACATTTAAAATGCATCTGGATGGGTATATAGGAAGGGCTTAGAGGGATCTGGGCCAAATGCTGACAAATGGGACTAATTTAGGATAGCTCGTCAGCATGGACAGGTTGGACCAAAGGACATGTTTCTGTGCTGTACAACTCTATGTTAAATAGTGGCGACTTCACATGGCATCATATCAGGGTTATGGGTCATGGAACGTGAACTCCAGCCATTTGGGCCATGTCAGCCTTTCCTCTACTCCCCATACCTGAGTCACCAATTCTACTGACTGGAAAGGCTCTCAGGTGTCAGATGAACGCAAGATTATGGTACATCTGAGCTCCGTGTTGAAGGATATTTAAGGAAACTACCATTTGACACTCTACCTGATGTGCCTGACCATCCCGTGTCATCAACAGCATTCACTTTATCTCTCTGGCTGAGCTTTACTCTTACCCCTTGCCCTAACCTCATTTCCATGGGTTGGACTATGGGCCTCCATTGGACTGGCTCACACAACACTGCAGTAATGTGTCATTGCCTTCTGAAAAGGTTAGGCTGACCTAGGATGCTGTCAGGCAGACAGCAGAGGGTTTTCACACCTAATAGCAATCTTGTTGACCGGGTTACAAATGATGTCTCTGTGGCCCGCCACATCCTGAAGCGGGTCTTGGACCTGGGGCTTCTGGTCCGGAGGTGCGGACACTACTGACTGTGCTACAAGACCTCCTTCACCTAATGTGGAGTCTTGAAAATGCTCCAACCTCTCCTTTGAGTTGCACTTGTGTAGCCCCTTTGGAGGTGTTGTAACCAGCAACTGGGCTGGGCCTCCCCTCTTTGGGAAGGGGAAGGTGCAGGGTTGACCTCCTTGAGTGTGTCTCAGATCATGAAAGGTTTTCTCAGGCGAGTGGCTGAAGAGTTGAGGGACAGGAGGATTTGCCATCAGCAGGAGTTGACAGAGGGTGGGAGGAGGCTGGTGTATGGTGCCCGAAGACCAGCAAGTGGTCTGTGGCTGCACTGTGAACTCAATAGGCTGCTATCGGGACGCAAGTTATTGTTGTTGTTCATAAGCCATCGAGCTCCTACTGGGGACTGAACTGCTCCGAGATTGCTGAGCTGAGATGACTCACCTTGCGTGTCCACCTCTGTTTCAGTGACCAATCCCCATTCTTTAAACGCCAACCGCAGGTGAAGGGGAAGAGGACATGGAGGAGCTGAAGGAGACGGCCAAGAAGCTGAGCAGGGATCGGCGTTTCCGCGAGACCGTCTATAAGTACATGACCCTCAAAGATTCATCAAATCCCTGATGCTGCTTGTGTGCTGTAAGCAAAAGCAAGTCCCGCTTCTGCCGTAATGTCATTCCTTGACCCTTCGGTGACTGTTACCATTGCGTGAGCTCTTTGCAAAAGCGAAACGCGCTGGTTTAGATTAAAAGCAGCAGATTAGCCCGACTGCGTTTGTTTTTGACCTCGGCACTTCCACCCTGCCCCATACTCTCTGTATCAAAGTCTCCCCAGTCCACTGGCTAGTTAATGGCTGGGTTTTTGTAAGTCTCGTCCCAGTGCTTTGCCGGGCACCAGGTTAAGTGAAGCCCACGTCTCAGTTCCCTCTCTGAGCAACACCATGCAAGTGATCTGGGAAAATGCCGATCGATCAGTGTTTTTTTGTTCTCAGTGTGCCAGAGAGAGGGCAAGGGGAAGCATGTTTCTGCATTTTAGCTGACCTGGGCCTCCCTCTTGGTGATGCTGACGCTGTTTCGGTGCTGACGCTGTTTCGGTGCTGACACTCCCTGAATTGACTGTGAATAGAAAGCATCGGAAGGAAGCAAGCTGCTTGTGAATCGTAGAACCCCTACAATGTGGAAGCAGGCCATTCGGCCCATCTAGTCCGTACCGACCCTCCGAACAGCATCCAATCCAGATCCACCCCGCCATCCTGTCCCTGCAACCCTGCATCTTCCATGGCTGACCCATCTAGCTTGCACATTCCTGGACTGGTTAGGAGCTGGTTAGTGTGTAAAAGTACAAATACACACACAGGAGTGAGCCAGAGAGAGGCCTGTAATGCCATTGCCACACTTAAAATTGCACATTGGGCTAATTATTTTTGTTTTTACGAATTTGGATAAAATGTCTTCTTGAATAGCAAGGATGCTGGTAAGTGTATCCTGGTCTTATTGGTATTGTGTAGAGGGAGAACTGCCATTGTCTTACCAGACTGTAGTCTCAGTCTCTCATTGCAGAGAGATGAAAGGTGGTGGTTTAACCTGAAGGTCACCGTGCCTCAGGCAGGGGGAAGAGGTTGAGAAGGAGAGTCTTTCATGGACTCAAACTTCACATGAAAATATTTTAACTGTCAGGAGTAAAAGATCTTACAGTGCAGTGGTAGTGTCCCTACCCCTGAACAGAAAGACCAGGGTTCAAACAAAAAAACAATTCCAGACCCAGAGGGCCCTCTTGTGGTGCTCGGTAGTGTCCTTGCTCCTGAGAGACCCAGGTTTGAAGAAGGGTCCAGACTTGAAATTTTTCTGATGAAGGGTCGAGGCCCGAAACGTCAGCCTTCCTGCTCCTCTGATGCTGCTTGGCCTGCTGTGTTCATCCAGCTCTACACCTTGTTATCTCAGATTCTCCAGCATCTGCAGTTCCTACTATCTCCAGACTCGAAACAGCAGCTTTCCTGCTGGTCTGATGCTGCTTGGCCTGCTGTGTTCATCCAGCTCTATCCCTTGTTATATCAGGTTTCAGTCCCGTCTGTTTCAAAAGTGTGTAATAACAACTCTTAATAGATTGATGAGAAAAAAAACATTAGGCCTCTTGTGCTGCAGTGATACTGTCCCTACCCTGGACTGAGAGACCTGGGTTCAAGTCCCACATGCTGCAACGGTGTGTAATAACATCTCTGAGCTGGTTGATTGGAAAAATACGTTTAAAAAATTGAGAAAAATTGTGCGTACACTGGGGCCCTCTTGTGGCCAATGGTGGTGTCTTTAACTCTTGACCGTGAGGTTCAACTCCTACCTGCTCCGGAGGTGTGTAGTAACATCTCTGAACAAGTTCGTTAGAAAAATCAGTTAAATACAAAAAAAAGGTTCAGGGTGCTAATATTGAATCAGAGGTAGTAGGAACTGCAGATGCTGGAGAATCCGAGACAACAAGGTGCAGAGCTGGATGAACACAGCAGGCTTACCAGCATCATAGGAGCAGAAAGGCTGACGTTTCGGGCCTAGACCCTTCATCAGAAATGGGGGAGGGGAAGGGGGTTCTGAAATAAATAGAGAGAGAGGGGGAGGTGGGTAGAAGATGGATAGAGGAGAGGATAGGTGGAGAGGAAACAAACAGGTCGAAGAGGCAGGGATGGAGCCAGTAAAGGTGAGTGTAGGTGGGGAGTTAGGGAGGGGATAGATCAGTCCAGGGAAGACGGACAGGTCAAGGGGGCGGGATGAGGTTAGTAGGTAGGAGATGGGAGTGCGGCTTGAGGTGGGAGGAGGGGATAGGTGGGAGGAAGAACAGGTTAGGGAGGCGGGGACAAGCTGGACTGGTTTTGGGATGTGGTAGGGGGAGGGGAGATTTTGAAGCTTGTGAAATCCACATTGATACCATTGGGCTGCAGGGTTCCCAAGCGGAATATGAGTTGCTGTTCCTGCAACCTTCGGGTGGCATT
>NW_025968830.1:0-9098 GCF_021869965.1 Rhincodon typus
TTTCTGATGACGGGTCTAGGCCTGAAACGTCAGCCTTTCTGCTCCTATGATGCTGCTTGGCCTGCTGTGTTCATCCGGCCCTGCACCTTGTTGTCTCTGTTTTACACAGAGAGGGGTTTGTATGTGGAATGAACTGCCAGAGGAAGTGGTAGATGTGGGACAATTACAACATGTAAAAGACGTTTGGATAAGTACATGAATAGGAAAGGTTTGGGTGGATATGGGCCAGGATCAGGCAGGTGGGACTAGGTGGGATTAGTTTCGGATTATATTTGCCATGGACTGGTTTGACGAAGGATCTGCTTCAGGGCCTATGACTCTATGAGTCTATCTGCACCAACAAATGAAAGAAGGTCATAGGGCGGGTCTGCAAACAATTGGGCAGGGCAGATACATTTCCAAAAAAAAAATGCGGTGTGTTTGCAATTGTCTTGAAATGTTTCTGTTCACACACTGCATTAGATTTGGGGTCCACCCAGCTGTGACCTAGCATTGTTTTAGTGATACAGTCTCCTGTTTGCTTCATAATTAGGTGGCCCAGGATCCGGCAAGGGAACTCAGTGTGAGAAGATTGTACATAAATATGGCTACACCCACCTATCCACTGGGGACCTGCTGAGGGCAGAGGTCAGTTCTGGCTCAGAGAGAGGGAAGAATTTCCACAAAATTATGGAAGGAGGAGGACTCGTGCCTCTGGTAAGTCCAATCACAGTGAGAATCCCTCAGTAAAAGTATGCATCTCCCCCAACCAGTGAAAACAACCCTATCTGCATTGGCTCTGAGAATACTCTTTTGTGATTCACACAATTTCTACATGCCAAAATGTTAACAATAACTGCTAAGCAGGTTGTCCCTTCACCTGAATGCATTTCTGTATGAACCTTCCTCTGTAAATGTTCTCTATGTTACCTTGGACATTTTGCCAAGCTGCAAATGCTTTGATCCAAAATCCCTGTGACCCGAAGTGCATTTTGTCTTCGTTTTTGTATCTGGTGTAGAAACTGTAGTGTCTGTTTTTTTTTCTGTCTGATTGGCCTCCAGCGAAATGCCTTGAATTCTTTTCCCAGAATCATACAGATCAGGAGACTATTCAGCCCATCATGCTACCCTGCTCATTTAAACAGCTGCCCAAGTTGCCACACCCAGCCTGTACCTTTCTCCTCTCCCAGTCTGTAATTTTTTTCCTTTCAAGTTTTTATCCAATTCTCTTGTGAAAATTGCTATTGAGTCTACTTCCATCAGCCAATCAGGCCACAACTTACTGCATGGAAAATACCCAAAAAGGGTTTGCCTCAGTTCCCTCCTGGTTTTTGTTAATTTTTAGCAATTATCCCAAATCTGTGTCCTTTTGTTACTGACCCTCCTGTCAAAGGAAGCAGCATTTCCCTGTTTATGGAAGGAGGAGGACTCGTGCCTCTGGTAAGTCCAATCACAGTGCCATAAGAATGCACATTGTTGTTGTTGCTGCCACATTCATGTTTTGTGAATAATTGTTCTGGACAGGCACTAAGTGACCTGTCAATGTCCTTGCTCCATATCCCAGCTTTGTCTATGTTTTCGCAACACAGGACTGTGTTCAAAATGCCTGTGATAGCTGGGCCACAACAGAACACGTTTCAGTATAATCACACAGAACTCCATCCTCAAAACTTCAAAACAAGGACTTTAAACAGTAACTAAAAAATGAGCTTCAGTCACCAATACCACACACTTTCAGGCTGTAAGTTATCCTGACTGTAGCTTCATTTCTACATGAACTTTGAGCTTTGGCACTATTAACCCCATGTATTTGGTCAGTTATACAGTCATAGAGATGTACAGCATGGAAACAGACCCTACGATCCTACTCATCCACACTGACCCGACATCCCAATCTGACCTAGTCCCATTTGCCAGCATTTGGCCCATATCTCTCTAAACCCTTCCCATTCATATACCCATCCAGATGCCTTTTAAATGTTGTAATTGTACCAGCCTCCACCACTTTCTCTGGCAGCTCATTCCATACACGCACCACCCTCTATGTGAAAAAGTTGCCCATTAGGTCCCATTTAAATCTTTCCCCTCTCACCTTAAACTTATGCCCTCTAGTTTTGGAATCTCCCACCTTGGGGAAAAGACCTTGGCTATCCACCCTATCCATGCCCCTCATGATTTTACAAACCTCTAAAGTCCCAGTCTATTTGTCTTCTCCCTATAACTCAAACCCTCCAGTCCCAACAACATTCTTGTAAATCATTTCTGCACCCTGTCAAATTTAACAACTCTGTATGAAAGGGCTACCAGAATTGTATGCAGGGTTCTAAAATTGGTCTCACCAATGTCCTGTACAGCCACAACATGACATCCCAACTCCTATACTCAACATACTAACCAAATGAAGGCACGGCCTCTTCACCACCGCATCTACCAGCGACTGCACTACCAAGGAACCTGCACCCCTAGGTCTCTTTGTTCGGCAACACTCCCCAGGGCCCCACCATTAATTGTTTAAGTCCTGCCCTGGTTTGCCTTACCAAAATGCAGCACCTCCCATTTATCTAAATCAAACCTCATCTCCTATCCCTTGGCCCATTGGCCCAATGATCAAGGTCCCATTGTACTCTGAAATGATCTTCTTCACTGTCCATTGCACCACCAATATTGGTGTAATCTGCAAACTTACTAACCATTCTTCCTATATTCACATCCAAATAATTTATGTAGATGGTGAAAAATCAGTGGACCCAGCGCTGATCTTTGTGGAACACCACTGGTCAGAGGTTTCCAGTCTGAGAAACAATCCTCCACCATCATCCTCTGCCTCCTACCTTCAAGCTAATTTTGTATTCAATTGACTAGCTCCCCTTGGATCCCATATGATCTAACCTTACTAACCAATCTAGCATGCAGAACCTTGTGGAACGTTTTGCTGAAGTCCATATAGACAATGCCCTGCCTCCATCGATCTTCTTTTCACCTCTTCAAAAAACTCAATCAAGTTAGTGAGACAATGTTTCCCACACACAAAGCCATACTGACAATTCGTAATCAGTCCTTGCCTTTCCAAATGCTTGTAAATCCTGTCTCTCAAAATCCCCAACAATTTACCCACCACTGACAAGAGGCTGCCTGGTACATAGATCCCCTGGCTTTTCATCTCATTTGCACAGATTGTGGTGTGAATAGTATGCATTTTTGTATTCCCTGTTACTACACATTGGACATCCTGTGTATCTCCTTTCTTCAGGAAACTATCCTGGAAATGCTGAAGGACGCTATGATTGCGAAAGCCGATGTCTCAAAGGGCTTCTTGATCGATGGCTACCCTCGGGAAGTGAAGCAAGGCGAAGAATTTGAGAAGCGGGTACGCGATTTATGGGGTACAGGGATTAGGGTCAGACCACTTGGACCACTGTTCCCTTTGTTTTTTAAAATGATCCCACAGCATGATTCAAGTTAGAACAGGGACGTTCTCCCTGGGGTTCTGGCCAATATTTATCCCTTTATCAAAATCACTGAAATAGATAGATTATTTGGCCATTTGATCCAGATTTTGCAGTCGGTGAAGAAGTAACTGCACTCACCACTGTCCACATAGAAGCTGCCTGAAAAGCTCTAGAGACCTTTAAGATTTCTCCTTACCCCACATTAATCTGATGGAGGGATTTTGTCATTGAACCAATCACATTCAAGTATTCTCATAGACAGCAACCCAGGATATAAAATGCACTGATTATCTTTCACTTTTTAATCTTTTTACAGAGAGTGAAGTATTTATTTTGGCCAAGACATAGAATGAAGGGTAGAGTCTGAAATATCATAACTTTCTAAAAATATATACCTTCGATTATACTGAAAACCCGCAGTGCAATCCTGTAAAAATGAAGAAATTTGACACTCCAAAAATACAGAAATGTTTTTTCAGGGCCAGCCCCCAGACTGGTCAGCAGCAATTATGATTAAGTATGATGTTAAAAGCTATATTATATCTTATTAAACAAAATGTAAATTTCTCAAAGGTTTTACAGCAAACCTAATCATCTTAAAAGTGGACGTTCATGGTAATTCAAGTGCTTTCATGAGATTTCTGTACGGAAAATGGGAAGTTGAACAACCCGCCCTTTGAAAAAGCAGGGAGTTACTCCTGAGCTTGCACATTTAGCTGTGCAGGTGTGAATTCCAGGCTTTGCTGTCAATACCCCAGTTGTGACTGTGATGGTTGCTGACAGTTTCACCATCATGAGAACTATAAACTCCAGGCCATTATCTCATTGCTGTTTGCAGGAGCTTCCTGTGATCAAATTGGATGCTGTGTTTCCTACAATTCAACAGTACCCATGTCTCAGAACTACTTAATTGACGGTACTTTCAGTAACTTCAGCTTATGAAAAGTGCTGCATAAATGCAAATAATTTTCTCCTCTTAGTTAGGCTTGAGGCTGTGTTGACAGTGTTTTGCAATGTCAGAGTAGATTAGTCATAAAAATTCAGTGCCCTCTCCCAGAGTTAATCTTTCTCTGTCATTGATATTGTCTGAGGTAAGGATCAGGCTCTACTGTGATGCCTGCCTTGTCTGAATAGTCTGATGACACTCAATGTCTGGGCTAAGAGTTAACAGCTTGCACAATGGAATCCCTGTGTGTCTTACTGTGTCCAAACGGGATTGGCAGGAAGGACTGAGACATTGGTACTGATGGAATTGTACAGGTTCCTGATTATCAACTAAAATCCCAATCTGTACTCCGGAGAAATCTGAGAGTTTTCTTTTATCCTTGAGAATCCATTGAGGATTGCAAATTCAGAAACATTGGGGAGGTGATTTGGAGTTTTGATGTCAGTGTAATATGCGCGGTGTTGACTTTGTTGCATGTTGTATTCCTGTCAATCAGTGACAAGGTCAAAACACAAGGTGACTTTGCTGAAAATCCCAATCCCACAGCCTAGAGACCAACTCCACGCTTGTTTGTGGAGCTATAAGAGGCACTGCACTAGCTGGGAAACCAAAATCTTTCAAACTTTCACAAAAGACATCCTTATCCAACTTTGCTGATATGGCAACTGGAGTCAGGGGGAGTCTTTTAGACTTGTCTGCAGCCTTTCCAAGTGAATTCCTTTTGCACTTATTCATCAAAATCGCAAAAAATTGTGAACGCTCAGGCCGTTTATGCGTTTGTCTGTCTACATGTATTTATCAGTAAAAAGTTCTTGATAAGGGTCAGTGGATTCGAAAGTGTGAGGGAGCTGACTTAAAATTTACAGAAAGTTTAACATAGATGCACTGCGCCTGGCTTAATCCTGCAAAGACAATGACCAAAGGTATGTCAACTCTTGTGAAATAAATTAACTACTCAGTCATAAACATTGCAAATCGCTTTGACTTTGGGAGCTAGCTGTCTGATATGACGGTCTATTAAACAGCTCTCCTGAAAAAGAATCATAAGGCAGAATTTAGTGTTTTTGGCTTTAAAAAAAACGTAAAATTGCTAGTCTTACCAGACCATACGGTTGCTCTCTCAGAGAGAGAGAGATGACTGGTGGCGGTTTAACCTGAGAGTCACCACATCTCAGGCGAGGGAAGAGGTTGAGAAGGAGAGTCCTCCGTAGTAACCTCAGACCAGTTGAAGGTTTAACTTGGATTATTTCCCCTCCTTTTCTCTTCCTGGCCGATCAAGCACATATGTCTAGAATGGTCAGTTATAATTTAAGATATAGCTGATCTTCTGAGAAGAAAGGACCCCTTCCTTCATATTTTTAAAGTGGAAAATGTGGATAGGCAAAACCTTTTAATAAAACATGCAGAACCTGGGTCAAGAAGATCACATTCTTCTTAGGATGTGAGTTCTTCTGTCATGAAAACTGTCAAGTTGTGTGCAGTGTTAGATAACACCGCTTGAAATAGGAGTTTCTATGCAAACTCGGTTGAGGTCAGATGCCTCAGAGCATGTGATTCTGTCCCTCTTGTATCTGTATGTGCGGCAAATCAACAGTGTGGATCCAGTAATGGCTTTGTGAATGCTGCCAACTCTGATATGATTGATCTGGGATTCCCGGGTCAAATATGCAGAGGCTGAGCTCCAATAATTCATTAGCTGCTGTCTCCTGTCCATTAATTTACTCTAAAAATCATTGCTTTGAAAGGGGTGCGATACTGTGCCAACATTCTGTGTAAAGCTTGCCTTCTATTTAAGCCAGACTGTGACTTTCATGGTGCAGCAGCAAAGAAAAGATTGCTGGAGGATGGATTTAGAATAAAGTCCATTGAAGAATGTGGACCTTTTTTTTCTACAGTGGAGTCCGTAATTGAAGAATGGCCAGCTATAGGTTATCTCAGGTGATTGCAATAACAAGTTCAGGCAGGTACCCATAAATAGGGTGTGGGAGACTTTGTACCCTTCTCCATGTGAGGCATAGCTCAAAATGATATGAGGGACACATGCAAACTCGTGCTATGTGGCTCATGTAGAAATCACTGCTTCTTTAAAGGAGAACGTAGCTCACTGAGGCAGAAGGAGTTGCTAAGAATTTGGATTAAGAGCTGAGCAGTAGTGATATAATATCAAGCTCATACAACTGAAAGGTGGTCTGCACTTCCCCCACGACCATCTTTGGATCCAAATTCTCTTCAGTCTTTAAAATGTCCTATATTTGTGTGTAGGGGCAGAGGTATAAAGTCAGTAGATGGTGTATGTGACAACCCTGCAGAGACTGATGGGAGTTATTGGCAACAGGATGGTGAACAGGGCAGAGACATTGGCAATTGGAGTTCACGGTGGTGGGGAGTAAAATGATAAATGGACTTTGGGAGATTAAAATGACAAGTCAGCATTCTTTAAATTACACAAATCGCGAATGTAGATAACTAGAAAGACTGCAATAGCCAGAGATAAAAAGATCCCAAAACTCAGCAGAAAAAAGACCCATTTTGTCAAAGCTTTTTGTCTTGTACTCATCAGGACAGTCCACAAAAAAGGTAGAGGGAGATTAACATCTATACTGTTTAAGAAGAGAGTGCTGATTGGTTAGCAAGTTGTAGACATCAAGGAAAATGCACCAGTTTGATGATGACTGACTGTTATTGCCAAGCTTTGTTTAAGTTTTATATCAGGAAGGTTGACTAGAATTGGTTAAGGCATTGCCCTGAGGGCTGCCAGCTATTTAGTTGAGTTGCTAAAGGCATAGTGTGTGTCTACATTCTTTCTGTCTGCTAGCATAGCGGCCCTGTATATTAATACATATAATTTCCTGTACTGTGAGCTCAACTGATAATCATAAACTGGTTGTCAGTGTAATTTTTTGGCAACTCAGGATTGCATAGCAAATATCATCCAATCATGAAATCACATCTAATGTTTGATATTGCGTTTTGAATTTTGCAAGGATGGACTGGTTGTGCACACTAACTTGCCTGTTGTGAACAGATGTTTGAAACAATGTATATGGGCATATGGCCTACAAATGTAGCATTACGCCAGCACTGAAAATTCATATGCTACATTGTGCATTGATGTGATTGACAGAATGGCTTTTTGACTTGATAGAAGCATCCTGTTACTGCAGTACCACTCATCTTGCTACCTGATCCTGCTTTGCAGACAGAAAGAACATGTACACACACTGCACATTTTTCAATGCAGGGCAATATCTTGACCAATCAGAGTCAACTTGCCTAGCTTAAAATTTAAACAAGATTTGGCAGTTAAGTCAGTCATCATTTACTTATGTATTTTCTATGAGAATGCCTGTACTAATCAGAGTTCACTTGGCAACCAATCAGATCTGTCCTCTAATAGAACAGACTGTTGTTTCCCCTATACATTTCTTGTGAGTGGCCCTGATGTGTGCAAGACAAAAAAACTTTGACAAAGTGTCTCTATTTTCAGCAATGCTGCAGTTCTGACGTACCAAATCCTTGAGCAGATTGACAAGGTGGTTTATCAAGCTCACAATCTGCTTGGGTTTTGAAATAGAGGAATGGAATATAAAGCAAAGAGATTGTGCTTGAACCTTGTAAATCACTGGTTAGGCCTAAACCTCTCTTTTAAGATGTTCCTGAAAACCGATCTTTTCAGCTAGCATCAATCCTAATAGCTTCCTGTAGGGCTTGTATCAAACTTTCTTTAGTAATGGCTCCTCTGAACCAAAAGATTTTTGACTACATTAGAAGAGCTGCGTAAATGTAACTTCTTGTTGGTTTAGTGAGGATTCTTGTGTTGCAAGAAGAAGTGATAATGTATGTTTTTGCCGACTGGGGATAAGCTACTCTTTACCATGGGTACAGTCCTCAGTGAGAATTAGGTAGAAGGACGGCAATTCTGGGTTTGAGGGTGGGGAAGGATGAAGTTGTTAATGCAGGAGGGAAAGTCCTGTTGGTTTGTACAGTGAAACTGAGTGGGTCCGATGCCTTGAAGTCGTGGGGGCTCTGTTTTGCTCAGTAGTGGGACTGCCCCGAATTTAGCTTGGGTGGGGGGGAAGGGAGGCGAAGCTTATGTATTAAATGGCAGGTGTAGTGTGTGTGTGTGTGTGTGGGTGTGGGGAGGGGGATGGGGGGTGTGGTGTGTGGTTTGGGGGGTTGAGCAGAGTGTGGTGCAGAATTGCTAAAGCTGGGTGAGGGCTGGTGAGTGACTCATTAAAATCCTTTATGTTGTCTTCACTAAAGTGGGAATGTCCTGTGCTCTAATTTTGAATGATCATATTCTCCCTAATGATGTGCTTATCTATTACACCAGAGTGTTAGTGAGGACACACTTTTCATTGTGTGACAATTGCCAGAGATTGAAGCAATTCTTAAGCAGGGAGTGTTTTGAAATCTGAGACACAAGCAAACTGAATGGATTGAATGTACTTCCTTGTACATTATTTAATTGTGTAACCTCCTGGTCAGGAATGTGTTGACAACAGAGCAGGACCTAGATTAATTTCTAACTTATTAGTGCTCATTTCTGTTTAATGTCTGACTGCTTTGTGTTGTCAGCTCCTACCTCATAAACCTAGGGTGACCAGCGGAAGCCATTCAGTAAATTTAGTGCTAGTAGGAACTGCAGATGCTGGAGAATCTGAGGTAACAAGGTGTAGAGCTGGATGAACACAGCAGGCCAAGGAGCATCAGAGGAGCAGGAG
>NW_025968830.1:9198-19858 GCF_021869965.1 Rhincodon typus
AAATTTAGTGAGACCTTTCTTTAACTCCCATAGCTGTAAAGGCGAGATATTTTTAAAAATTGTTTCATTCCCAATGCCTGGTCACCTTAGGCCTGGTAACCCTGGTACTGTGATGACAACACAATCACCCAAATCCACAGGCTCCCCTAGTCAGACCAACAGAGGTAGCTGGTACTTTAGGAAGGGCATCATCTCCCAAGTTCCCTTCTGAGTCTCTCTGCATCCCTGCTTGGCCATGTACCCATGCCATTTCTTAATAATTTCAGATCAAAATCCTGGAACTCCCGACTGAAATGTATAGTGGTAGCACCCTTGGTTCTCTAGGGCACCTGGGACTGGGCACTAAATGCCAACCTTGCCAGCAAGAGTCAATGTCCCCTGAACTATTTCATGATTTAAGTACTTTATCTAATCTCACTGTTCAAAATGGTTTGTGGGAGGGGAAAAAAGCCTTCATTTTGTATATTGTCTCAGCTCAGAGAGCCATCAGAGACATGGTGGGCTGAATGGCCTTCATCGGCACAATTCTATTACTTTCTGAGACTGACTGTCCAGATCAAATATAAATCTAGGCAAGTGCGACACTTAAAGTTCCTTTCTCAAAATATGTCCCACAATACAAGACCCACTCACAGTGAGAACCTAGGACAAGGGACAAGGTGTTTCCTGAAGGAGTGAAGGGCTGAATGGTGTAGTGGAAGAAGTAATAGCTGCAGCCCAAGCCCATCCAGAAAGGTCCACCACCCAGGTCAGCAACAGGATTTTACCATCAGCCCAGGACAGGAGGAAGAAAACCTGAAGGTAAGTTAGGGGATGCCGGTGTGAACCAGATGTGAGAGTAGCAAGGTCACCTCACTATGTGCGGTTGAACTGTGAACCAATGAGTTAGTCTTCTTTAAGAAAAAAGGCCGTGTGTTACTCAGTTTGTCAGTGGCCTACTTAGGAAAGCAGAAAGTTTTAGGGCCATCTTTGGACCCTATCTCCAATTGGATTGGAAATCGTTGTAGGTACATTTGAGCTCAGGACCGGAGACAATTAGTTCAGGAATTCTGTTAATAACAGGAATGAGCTAGACTTGCCATAATTCCAGCTGGACTTGACAATATTGGTCAGGGCTGAGCCACTCCCTGCAGCTAGAATGGCAGTGAAGGGCTTGCAGTTGAGGTGATTTGTGTCCTGACTTTTACAGAGTGGTGAGGATGCCGCTGACTTTGGTCCTGTGGGGCACTGAAATGGATTGGCCAGAGCTCCCTGTCCTGGTCACTTCCCACAGGAAAAGAGCCATGTGTGAGATCAGGGAAGAAAGCAGTTGGGTTCAGAAATGGAGAAACCTCCCCTTCTGCATGATTTCCATTGGCTGCTTCTCACTACTGAGGCTCCCAACTGAAAACTGGTGACTTGAGTGAGAGAGTGGAGTTTCTTCTGGGATGATACCTTGAGCCTTGAGGAGAAGACAGATGGTAGTGGAGGAGGCTGGAGGATTTAGTTGTTAAGATTAAATATTCACATTTCCAGTAGCACATCCAACACATGGCAAAACACTAATAGTGATGTCATTCCACTTTTGACTTAGTGGGAACTATTTGTTCAGAACAGCAATATATTTGTCTTTGACACACGGCCAATATTGGTTCAGGTTTCTTTTCTGTGTGTATAGTGGCTCTAATTGGAATCAGTTAAGAGCAAGTATTCTTCCCATCTCCCCAACCATCCATAATCTTTGATACACTTTAGTATAGATTTCTTGTTTTCCATTTTGTCTCTGAAAATTCTTTACAAATTTTGCCAGAGGTGAGGGCAAAGCCAGCTATTTCCTGAGGAAGAGATCTTTCTGTATATCAGCCAGTCATGGACCAACTGCATTTCCTGGAACAGGATCTTCCCAAAGGATTTCATTGACTAGAGGGAGTAAGCTTCATCAGAGACAGTGGCCGTGAGCTGCTTCTGGTTTCGGCCAGTCTGGGAGTGTTTGAGGGACAGTGAGCTCCAAGGGGTTTACTGTGTAAATCACCTGTTCTGTGTCTGATCTGGGAGTGTTTGAGGGAACAGTGTAGTGAGGGGTTTACTGTGTAAATCACCTGTTCTGTGTCTGATCTGGGAGTGTTTGACTCTTGACTCTGTTTGCCCAAATTGGAAATGTTTCCACTCCAAAGCTAAAGGATGTACAAGTTACTAAAGAAGAAAACCAAGCCAGGGTTCTGATTTCAGACATTGTGAGAGAGAAAATGAGAGGAGCAATGAGAATTGTGAGCTGGATTTTGGCAAATCTCCTCCAGATGACTATGCACATTGTTCACTCCCATAGATTGGGCCTCCCACCCTGCTCTTGTACATCGATGCTGGAAAGGAGACAATGATCAAACGGCTCCTGGGGCGAGGAAAGACTAGTGGGCGTGCTGATGACAATGAAGAGACCATCACAAAACGCCTGGAGACCTATTACAAAGCAACTGAACCAGTCATCAACTTCTACCAACCCAGGGGCATCATTAGGAAGGTGAGGCCTGGAACAGCAAGAATGTGACAATGCTTGTTAAAGTTACAAAAGCAAACAGTAGCTTGATAGGAGCATTCTTCTCAAATCCCAACTCCATGTGTTCAATTCTAAGATGACTCTGAAATCAATAAAGTGCATGAAGCAGGGGATGAAATAAGCTTGAGAGCCACGTACAGGGGATTTGTGGGTAATCCATGAGCATCTGAATTTTGGATTAAGTTTGGGATGAGCTGTGCAGTGGCAGCAGAGTCAGGAAAAGCCCTTTTAAGCACAGATGCTGCCATTGGTAATCCACAACAAGAGTACGTGTTTGCCCAGGGTGGTGCTGCCCAATGCGTTCACACCTTGGTGTGAATCGGCCAGAAGCATGATGAATTGACGCTGTTTATCAGTTGACAGGGGAGTTTGGTTAGCTCAGTTGGCTAAAAGACAAGAGGGTGGTGCAGACTAATGCCAACTGCATGGTTTCAATCCCTGTATCGACTGGAGGGGTTCATGGAGGACTAGCCCCCCTCACCTTACCCCATGTTTATAGACTGGTTGCCCTCGAGCTACACATACCTAATTGCCTCTCCATAATTGAGAGAGATGCCTGTGGTCCTTTGCAGACTGTGGTTCCATATCATCAGTTGGAGAGGCTTCAATATTCGGCCCCAGTGCTATTCTACCCACTGAGGCCTATAGGTCAAAGCACGGCCTAGCGCCTTCAATGGTCAATACATTATACACTCTGTCATTAGAGACAATGGAAGTGTCAATAAAACTTGTTGCCTGTTCACTGAGTTATCTGATAGTGGTATAGCTATCACAGTAAGTCAGGGCTTCTAAAATTGACCTTGGTTCTCTGGCCTTTGAAGAGAACAGATCAACCAGACCCACGTCATATATCAAATGTTAACATGTTGGGAAGTGAGTGTTTGTGGATGTTGTGTCAGGGGTGGAACTTGACTATGGTGCCCCATGTTGTCAAATAGCCTTCTGTGAATTCGAACATCTAAACATTACAGTCACCCAGAGAGAGGGGCAGGATGGGTGTGGGATGGATGGAACTGGAAGAAAAAGTTTTGAAACAAATCAAATGTAAGAAGGACAATTTGACTCACTCAGCTGTTGTCTGTGTTTTTTTTCCAATCATTAGATAAATGCAGAGGGTACAGTGGATGAGGTCTTCGCTCAAGTTTGTGCTGCTCTCGATGCGTTGAACTGAATGGGGCACTGAAGTGTCTTAACAATGTCCCTCCTCTCCCTTTGGCCTCTGGAGAAGCCTTTATCCTCCTGGGCTCACTTTCAGTCAATCATGGACATTGTTACAAAGAAAGCAGCTTCATTGGTTAAACTGGGAATCCAAAGGCTTCACATCTGAAAATTTGATTGGGTCCATTTTTGCATATTGTGGTGGCATTGCAAGTGATTGGGCGACACACAACTGAACCATAAATTTACGTCTTCAATCATGGACCACTGAACACCATCCCTCACTGAAGAGAACGGGATTCAGTGGCACTGGAGATCAATACAACCCTCTGCAACAAGCAGTTGCTTGACCCTGGCTCTCATTGCTCTGCACCCCCAGCACCTACCTAGTACCAGGAGGGAAATGGGCGCAGATATGCCATTGCCCTTTTTGTGGTCTCAATAGATTATCTGTCGAGAAGAATCAATCACAGTGAAGTACTAAAACTCCTTGCAAGACATTTTGCTTTGCTGGAGATTGCAATCACTTATGTCTAGTTTCTGTATTTGACAATTTCTGCCACTTTATGGAGCTTCTGATTTCCCAGTCATGGTCAAGCCAGTAATTTAGTCTAAAACTGTCAAACATGTCATAGAGAGTGTTAAACTGCCCTATTTTGTGTGAAGATTGTTCTGAGTGAACAATATCTTGCCACACAACAGTTTTTGACCTGCTGTCTGGAGTGGGCAGCTGGGATTGAATCTTTTCCTGTGCTAACCAGTCTTTTTTTAAGGGGTTGGTGGGTGGCAGGGCCATGAAGGGTGTTCCAGTTTGTAGATGATGCCGTTAAATTTAACCCCAAATTGTATAATGTTCCATCTATCCAAACATCTGAAATAGTCGTTATTGCATGTCAAATCCAAACTCCAACAACATTTTAGCTACTCTTGTACAGCTAGTCTTATTGTCACCTCTTCTTCTTTTTCC
Organism: Rhincodon typus; assembly: GCF_021869965.1. Classification (NCBI taxonomy): domain Eukaryota; kingdom Metazoa; phylum Chordata; class Chondrichthyes; order Orectolobiformes; family Rhincodontidae; genus Rhincodon; species Rhincodon typus. The sequence continues at coordinate 13,857 of NW_025968830.1, forward strand.
ATATTTTAAAATCAGTTTGTTTTTGCCTGTTTAATCTATTGGTATCCTTTTCTTTTAATGAGCTTCAGAGATCATTATTAAGATAGGTCGCTTCCCACTGTGCTTTTCCCATTTTATTTTAATGTGAGGGAGATTGTGCCCCTCATCAGCCCCTCCAATCTTTAATAAGAAAAAAAGCTGGCTTCTCATTGGAAGCATCATCCAGCCAATCCAAATACCTAACTCGATGATTGACATTGGATCAGGCCAATCATTGGTGTGACAGAATTGTGGGTGGGGCTTTGCTGAAGGAGCCTGTCTCAGCCAAAACCAGCCAGACAAATCGGAAATTGCAGGAGACCATTCAGCCCATCATGCCTGTTCTGCCATTCAATGTAATCTTGGCTGGTCTGTATCTTCGATGTGGAGGTGCCGGTGTTGGACTGGGATGGACAAGGTCAGAAATCACACGACACCGGGTTATAGTCCAACAGGTTTATTAGAAAACACAAGCTTTCCGAGTCTTACTCCTTCTTCAGGTGTTAGTGAGAGAGGTAGTATCAGATACAGAATTTATAAATAAAGGATCAAAGGGTCACACCACTGATGCGGATGTACTTCAGAAATAAAACCAGTCTGACTCCAAACCAAGACACAAACAGATTCTAAACATGGCCTCACACCTAACATGCATTGTCTGACCTAATATGTCACCTCTTCTTTACACTGATAAAACCTTTACTTCTCTCAGGACAGTGACTTCAAGGGAATTTGAGGATTTACATATACATACTAATCAATTAAAGCATTCTAACTGATTAAAGATTTAACAGCATCTTAGGTTTGTTTAATACATCCTCAAAGGGTCACACCACTGATGAACTTTTACTTATAAGTTCTTGTGTCTGACATTACCTGACTCACTAACACCTGAAGAAAGGGTAAGACTCCGAAAGCTGGTGTCGTGTGATTTCTGGTCTGTATCCTATCACTATCCTTGGCTCCATATCCTTCTGTGCCCTTGTGACTTGTTAATGAAGTTGTAAACTGTCATTATCAAGCAAAGGTAGTAGGAACTGCAGATGCTGGAGAATCTGAGATAACAAGGTGTAGAGCTGGATGAACACAGCAGGCCAAGCAGCATCAGAGGAGCAGGAAGGCTGACGTTTCGGGCCTAGACCCTTCTTCATTTTCTTCATCCAGCTCTACACCTTGTTATCTCCAGCAAAGCACTGTATTCACTGAGAAACGAAACCTTTGTACCCTAATCAAAGTTTGCTTTCTCCAGTTTTTGTTGAGATAGTAACTGAAGTTAAACATATGAATTAGGAGCAGGGATAGGCCATTCAGCTCAATGAGCCAGTTCTGTCATTCAATAAGATCATGGCTGATTTGATTTCTGCCTCAGATCCACATTCCTGCCTACTCCCGAAAACCTTGAGCTTCTTCAGCACAATGGATGTCGGAAGCAGATGGGAATGCGAAGTTTGGCATTCTGTAAATGGCTACCTTTTTTTTCCTGACCTGGGCCTGTATTTATATATGCCATTTCATATTCCTTGGAACTCCTTTCTCCTTTTTAAGGAGACTCATCGGAGACTCTAAGCTAATTTTCCATTTAAAAGAAGTCAGTAATTTTCCACTATATACAATCTAACATGTGAAGCAGAGACCTTTCTGTGCTAATATCAATCCAGTTACAGAGTATCTGTGTATCATATTCTCAGAATAAATTTTAAGCAGCTTGATAGTTACAATTTTTTATTTTGAGGCGAAGTTGTGAGTGCAGTCCTTTATAGGGCTCTGCATCACTGTGTATGGTCATAGATCAATGCAAGAAACTATTTACAGATGAAATGTATCTTTCTGTCCACATAAAATCTTAGCAAGGGCAATCCATACCCCCAATTCTTAAATAACATTTAATTCTTTCTATTTTCCTTTTGTAAACGACACACCACGATTCTTTAAAGCTTTGTATGGTGTTTAGATGAACGAGCCAGTTTGGGCTGGAGTGGGGTGGGGACAATGGAGAAGCCACAATGTCATTGTGTGAAACAGAATCCAGAGTGACCATCTTCTAATAAATCTTACTGTGGATTATTGGTAAAAAGAACATTAAACTGCGCTTATATGAATTTTCTTTGGTGTTCTTAATTCAACTGTTAATGATTAATGCCTTTGTTATAACAGCAGAGAATTTCAAACAGTCCTTTTGATGTGTTCAACACCAATATCACACATTGTGAGTTCAAAGCATTAGTAATTTGTAGAAGTATCAAATCAGTTGTAGATGTGCAACATTTTTGTCTTCCCGTGTTGTCAACCAGACCAGTAATTCTTTTTTTTTCCTTAATACTGTTACAAACAAAGCCAAATATGTACCAGTATTTATTGGAGCCTCAACTCATCATTGGACTGGAGGAGGTGATTGAATGTAAATTTAATAAAACAGAACTGACCTCGCCAATATGTTGTGAAGTGTCTCCATTGTGATCAGCGATGTGCTCTTGTCACTTGTTTAGTAATGGAAAACATAGCATTCTATTTACCATGGGGCACCTTTGCATTATTGACACCATGTGGGGTGTGGGCAGTGCTGGCTGGGACACCATTTTTTGCCCATCCTGAGTTGCCTTTGAGAAGGTGGTAGTGAGCTGCCTTCTAAAACCAATGAGATCCATGTGCTGTAGGTAAACCCACAATGCCCCTACGGAGAGAATTCTAGGATTTTTACTAGCAACAGTGAAGTAACGGCAATATATTTCCAAGTCAGGATGGTGAGTGGCTCCGAGGGGAATTTGCAAATGGTGGTGTTCCCATGTATCTGCTTCCCTTGTCCTTCTAGATGGAAATGGTCGTGGGTTTGGAAGGAGCTGCCTAAGGATCTTTGGTGAATTTTTGCAGTGCCTCTTGTAGATGATACACACTGCTGCTACTAAGCGTCAATGGTGGAGGGAGTGGAAGTTTGCAGATGTGGAGCCAATCAAGCGGGCTGTGTTCTCCTGGATGGCATGGAGCTTCTTTAGTATTGTTGGAGCTACAGCAATCTAATCAAATGGGAGTATTCCATCACAGTCCTGACTTGTGCCTTGCAGATGGTGAACAATTCTTGGGAAGTCAGGAGTTGAGTTACTGACTTGCTCTTGTTGCCATTATGTTTATATGGTGATATCAGTAGAGTTTCTGCTCAATGGTAATCCTCAGGATATTGATAGTGGGGATTCAGCAATGGTAATGCAATTGAACATCAAGGGACAATGATTTGATTCTCTTTTATTTGAGTGCCTGGCACATATTGGCAGGAATACTATTTGCCACTTGTCAGTCCACAACTGGATATTGACCAGGTCTTGCTGCATTTAGATATGGACTGATTCAATGCCTGAGGAATCGTGAATGGTGCTGAACACTGTACCATCATCAATAGATATCTCCATGATAGAGGGAAAGTCATTGATGCAAACAACTGAAGATGGTTGGACTCTAAAGTCATGGAAAACCATCTTGCTACTGCATACACCAAACTATATTCCATCCCATCACTACCTTGGGGTATCAGATCTACTGTTCCCAGATATCACCCAATGTGCGTTGAATCATCATGGAATTGGACAGCCCAGAGGGAGGCCATTTGGACCATGGTGCCTGTGCTGGACCTTTGAATGAACTATCCATTCAACCCATTGTTCCATTCTTTCCCCATAGCTCTACATTTTTTTAAAAAAAATCTCTCTCAAGTGCTTATCTAATTGTCCATTTTGAAAGTTATTATCGAAATGCTTCCCATTTTTCTCCCTGTTCCTTTTCAGTCGGCGTATTCCAGATCATGACCACTTGCCGTTGAATAAAAATCTCCTCCCCTTGCCTTCTCTGGTTCTTTAGCAGAAATCTGTGTCTGCTGGATACTGACCATCCCACCAATGGAAACAAGTTTCTCTTAGTTACTGTATCAAAACTCCCATCATTTTGAACACCTCTGTGAACACGCCCCTTAAAAATCTTTTTGTAAAGAATAAAATTTCAGCTCCTCTAATTTCTGCACAGAACTGATGTCTCTGGTACCATTCTGTCAAATCTTCTTTGCACTCTTTTTAATGACTGCACATACAATGACTGCATTGTGACTCTCTGTCTTGGATTTCCAGCCTATCAATCGGGCTGCTCCACCCACCAAGAACGTGTGGTCAAATTCTGCAGGACGTTGGATGAACCCAGTCTTCTGGGTTTTCCTGAGCTCAAACCAACAACCCTTTTCCCCATCACCCCATTCCTCCAAGGCAAAGCCCAGACTGTTGTGTCAAATGCTCTGAATGGTTTTACATGAGTTCTGGATTCAACTGCGCTAGCTAAAAACCAGGGGTTCTGGAGTTGGATGTTGTTAGACACATTGGGAGGGGATAGGCCATGAAAAGATTTGAGAACAAAGATGAGAATTTTGAAATAAAGATATTGCTTGACCAGTAGTCAATATAGGTCAATGAACACAAGCATGTAATAGGAAAACAGATCCACTGTGAGTAAAGATATGGGCAGTGCTTTTAGATGGTGGAGTGCAAGAGATCATCCAGGAGTGCATTGAACTTTTACTTAATAAATCAAGAGACTTTTATAAATGTGCACCAGTCACCTTGTGCCTCCTGCAAACAAGTGAAAGTACATAAAGAAGGAAAACTAAGAAGGAATATTCTGTTCGACAAAACAATCATCTCAATGAATCCAGTGGACAGAGACCATTGACCCGCCTTCCCAGACTTTCCCTTTGCCCATAACACCCATAATTGAGGCTAAATGTTTCTCCCATCTCCCCAGCCTTGAAGACTCCAGTACCTGCATTCACAGCCCACAGCAATGCTTCTCCATTGCTTGTGTGTCCAATAATATTGGGTACGTGATCTCTCTAGTTCTGATTCTAGGCCTTTCTCTGTTTGCTCTTCCTTTTGTCAAGTTGTGCTCCTCAACCCGTAGCATCAACATTGTGCGTTCACCACTTCACTAGTTCCACAACAGCTGATTTCTTCTGCCATCAGTCTTTACCACCAGGTTTCCAATGCACCCACTGATGGGTGGTTCTATGGTCCAACTTGTCATGAATCCCGCTACAGCAAGGTGTGTTAAAATTCTGTCCACAGTCTGCAAGTCCTTAGGAAGTTGAATGTCATATGATCCAGAATACAATCAGGCCAGACTCCTGTCAGAGTCTGCTTCTCCCACGACCTAAAATTCCCCCAGTGAATATTGGCTTACGGCCATGCCAACAATCCATGGAGTATGTTCCAAGACAAATCTTGGGTGAAGAAGAGAGAAACCTGCAACAATGTCTACATCTTTTGAAGCCAAATAACCCATTGACCATCAGCTGTTTGCCTGAAGTGTTACAGTCATCTCTTAGAATCCCAACCTGCATTCCTTCTGCCAGCTACTTCTACAGCTGGCAGCGATAATTTACTGGGTCCGTCACAAAAATAGTCTAGAAGTCGCCAGTACAGTACAACAGAATAACCACATGTAGACACAAAATAAACTTAAGAATTCAGAACAGGAGTAGTCTATTCAGTCCCTTGAGCTTGCTCTGCCATTTGATATGATCATGGCTGATCTCATCTCAGCCTCAATTCCACTTTCCTGCCCACTCTCCATAACACTTCAACCCATTATTAATTAATGCTCGATTTATCTCCTCCTCAAATTTACTCAGTGTCCCAGCATCCACCACATTCTAAGGTAATGAATTCCACAGATTCACGACCCTTTGAGAGAAGTAATTTCTCTTCACGTCTGTCTTAAATCGGCCAGCCCTTATTCTGAAACAGCGACCTCTTATTCTAGACAACAAGGTGCAGGGCTGGATGAACACAGCAGGCCAAGCAGCATCATAGGAGCAGAGAGGCTGACGTTTCGGGCCTCGACCCTTCATCAGAAAAGGGGGAGGGGAAGGGGGTTTTGAAATAAATAGGGAGAGAGTGGGAGGCGGATAGAAGAGGGATAGAGGAGAGGATAGGTGGAGAGGAAACAAACAGGTC
>NW_025968831.1:0-3669 GCF_021869965.1 Rhincodon typus
TGAAATGCTTATCTCACTGAAATAAGCATTTTAGTCAAATCAGCATCAACAATTAGGTCCTTTGGTGAAGTTGAGAGTTTAGTCTTCTGAAATGCTTATCTCACTGAAATAAGCATTTTAGTCAAACCAGCATCAAAAGTTGAGTGTCTTGGTGAAATTGAGATTTTGGTCTTCGGATATGCTTATCTCGCTAAATTAAACACGTTAGTCAAAACAACTTCAAAAGTTGAGTCATTTGGGGAAGTTGAGATTTTGATCTTCTGAAGTGCTTAACTCGCTGAAATAAGCATTTTAATTTAAACAGCATCAAAAGTTAGCTAATCTGGTGAAGATGAGATTTTAGTCTTCTGGTATACTTATCTCACTGAAATAAGCACGTTAGTGAAAACAACATCGAAAGTTAGGTCCTTTGCTGAAGTTAAGATTTTTTTATTTCTGAAGTGCTTATCTCACTGAAATAAGCAAGTTCGTCAAACCAACATCAAAACTTGAGTCATCTGGTGAAGTTCAGATTTTGGTCTCCTGTAGAGCTTAACTCGCTGAAATAAGCATTTTATTCGAACCAGCATCAAAAGTTGAGTCATTTGGTGAAGTTGAGATTTTAGCCTCTGAAATGCTGAAATCGCGGAAATAAGCATTGTGTCGAACCAACATCAAAACTGGAGTCATTTGGTGATTTTCAGATTTTGGTCTTCTGAAGTGCTTATCTCAGTGAAATAAGCATTTTAGTCAAATCAGCATCAAAAGTTAGGTCCTTTGGTGAATTTGAAATTTTAGTCTTCTGATCTGCTTATCTCGCTGAAATAAGCATTTTAGACAAACCAGCATCAAATGTTGAGTGTCTTGGTTAAATTGAGACTTTGGTCTTCTGATATGCTTATCTCCCTGAAATAAGGACTTCAGTCAAAACAACATCAAAAGTTGAGTTTTTTGGTGAAGTTGAGATTTTGATCTTCTGAAGTGCTAAACTCGCTGAAATAAGCATGTCAGTCAAACGTACATAAAAAAATTGCTTCATTTGGTGAAGTTCAGATTTTTGTCTTGAGTTGCTTAACTCTCTGAAAGAAGCATTTTAATTTAACCAGCATCAAAAGTGAGGTCATCGGGTGAAGGTGAGGTTTTAGTCTTCAGATATGCTTATCTCGCTGAAATAAGAACGTTGAGTCAAAACAATATCAAAAGTTGAGTCATTTGGTGAAGTTCAGATTTAGGTTTTCTGAAGTGGTTAACTGAGTGAAATAAGCATGTTAGTCAAAACAGGGTTAAAAAATAAGTCATTTGGTGAAGTTGAGATTTTTGACTTCTGAAGTGCTTATCTCACTCAAATGAGTATGTTAGTAAAACCAACATCAAAACTTGAGTCATTTGTTGAAGTTCAGATTTTGGTTTTCTGAAGTGGTCAAGTAAGTAAAAAAAAGCATGTTAGTCAAAACAGCATCAACATTTAAATCATTTGGTGAAGTTGGGATTTTGGACTTCTGAAGTGCTTAACTCGCTGAAATGAGCATGTTAGTCAAATTAACATCAAATACTGAGTCATTTGTTGAAGTTCAGATTTTCATCTTCTGAAGTGCTCATCTCGCTGAAATAAAATTTTTAATGAAAACAGCATCAAAAATTATGTCATTTGGTGAGGTTGAGATTTTTGCATTCTGAAGTGCTTATCTCACTCACATAAGCGTGTGAGTCAAAACAACATCTAAAGTTGAGTCATTTGGTGAAGTTGAAATTTTTGACTTCTGAAGTGCTTATATCATGAAATAAGCATGTCATTCAAACCAACATCAACAACTAACATTTTTGCTGAAGTGAGATATTGGTCTTCTGAAGTGCTTATCTGAGTTAAATAAACATGTTGGTCAAACCAGCATCAAAACTTTGAGTCATTTGGTGAAGTTCAGATTTTTTCTTCTGAAGTGCTGATCTGCGTGAAATAAGCATGTTAGTCAAAACAGCATCAACATTGAAGTCATTTGGTGAAGTTGAGATCTGAGCCTTCTCAAGTCCACAAATGGCTGAAATAATCGTGTTAGTCAAACCAACATCAAAACTTTAGTCATTTGTTGAAGTTCAGATTTTGGTCTTCTGAAGTTCTTATTTGAGTGAAATAAGCATGTTAGTCAAAATAGCATCAACATTTATATCATTCGGTGAAGTTGGGATTTTTGACTTCTGAAGTGCTTATCTCACTGAAATAAGAACGTTCGTCAAAACAACATCAAAAATTGAGTCATTTGGTGAAGTTCAGATTTTTGACTTCAGAACTGCTTATCTCACTCAAATATGCATGTTAGTCAAAACAACATCAAAAGTTTAGTCACTTGGTGAGGTTGAGATTTTGATCTTCTGATGTGCTTATCTCAAAGGAATCAACATGTCATTCAAACGAACATCAAAAACCAATTCATTTGGTGAAGTTGAAATATTGGTCTTCCGATATGATTATCTGAGTGAAATTAGCGTGTTAGTCAAAACAGCATCAACAATTAAGTCGTTTGATGAAGTTGAGACTGTTGAATTCTGAAGTGCTTTTCTCACTCAAATAAGCATGTTCGCCAAACAAACATCAAAACTTGAGTCATTTGGTGAAGTTCAGAATTTGGTCTTCTGAAGTGTTAATCTGAGTGAAATAAGCATGTTAGTCAAAATAGCATCAACATTTAAATCATTTGGTGAAGTTGAAATCTTTGATTTCTGAAGTGCTTATCCAACTCAAATGAGTATGTTAGTAAAACCAACATCAAAACTTCAGTCATTTAGTGAAGTTCAGATTTTGGTTTTCTGAAGTGGTTAACAAAGCATAATAAGCATGTTAGTCAAAACAGCATCAACATTTAAATCATTTGGTGAAGTTGTGATTTTTGACTTCTGAAGTGCTTATCTCACTCACATTAGCGTGTCAGTCAAAACAACATCTAAAGTTGAGTCATTTGGTGAAGTTGAGATTTTTGACTTCTGAAGTGCTGATCTCACTGAAATAAGCATTTTAGTCAAATCAGCCTCAAATGTTGAGTGTCTTGGTGAAATTCAGATTTTAGTTTTCTAATATGCTTATCTCGCTGAAATAAACACGTTAGTCAAAACGTCATCAAAAGTTGAGTCTTTTCGTGAAGTTGAGATTTTTGATTTCTGAATTGCTTATCTCACTGAAATAAGCATGTTAGTCAAACCAACATCAAAACTTGAGTCATTTGGTGAAGTTCATATTTTGGACTACTGTAGAGCTTACCTTGCTGCAATAAGCATTTTATTCCAACTGACATCGAAATTTGAATCATTTGGTGAAGTTGAGATCTGCGCCTTCTCAAGTGCTCAAATCGCTGAAATAAGCATGTTAGTCAAACTTTAGTCATTTAGTGAAATTCAGATTTTGGTTTTCTGAAGTTCTTACCTGAATGAAATAAGCATGTTAGTCAAAACAGCATTAAAATTTAAGTCATTTGGTGAAGTTGAGATTTTTGGCATCGGAAGTGCTTATCTCACTGAAATAAGAACGTTCGTCAAAACAACATCAAAAATTGAGTCATTTGGTGAAGTTCAGATTTTTGACTTCAGAACTGCTTATCTCACTCAAATAAGCATGCTAGTCAAAACAACATCAAAAGTTGAGTCATTTGGTGAGGTTGAGATTTTTGACATCTGAATTGGTTATCTCACTCAAATAAGCAT
>NW_025968831.1:3679-19857 GCF_021869965.1 Rhincodon typus
CCAACAGCATTAAAAATTAAGTCATTTGGTAAAGTTGAGATTTTTGCATTCAGGAGTGCATATCTCACTCAATTATGCATGTTAGTCAAAACAACATGAAAAGTTGAGTTATTTTAGTCACTGAGTTAAACATCTTAGTCTAACCAACGTCAAAAATCAAGTCATTTGATGAAGTTGAGATTCTTGACTTCTGTAGTGCTCACCTCAATGAAATAAGCACTTTAGTCCAACCAGCATCACAATTTATGGCTTTTGGTGAAGTTGAGATTTTTGACTTCTGAAATGCTTTACCAAGTGAAATAAGCATTTTAGTCAAACCACATCAAAACTTGAGTCATTTGGTGAAGTTCAGATTTTGGTCTTCTGATGTGCTTAACTCCATGAAATAAGCGTTTTAATCCAACCAGCATTAAAAATTAAGTCATTTGGTAAAGTAGCGATTTATGCCTTCTGAACTGCTCAACTCGGTGAAATAAGCATGTTATTCAAAACAACATCAAAAGTTGAGTCATTTGGTGAAGTTGAGGTTTTTGACATCTGAATTGGTTATCTCATTCAAATAAGCATGTTAGTGAAAACTACATGAAAAATTGAGTCATTTGGTGAAGTTCAGATTTTAGTCTTTTCAAGTGCGTAACTCACTGAATTAAACATTTTAATCTAACCAGCATCAAAAACCAAGTAATTTGATAAAGTTGAGATTCTTGACTACTGTAGTGCTCATCTCACTGAAATAAGAATTTTCGTCCAACTAGCATCAAAAATTAAGTCATTTGATGAAGTTGAGATTTTTCACTTCTATAGTGCTCATCTCACTGAAATAAGCATTTTCGTCCAACCAGGATCAAAAGTTATGTCCTTTGGTGAAGGTGAGATTTTGGTCTTCTGATATGCTTATCTCGCTGAAATAAGCACGTTAGTCAAAACAACCTCAAAAATTAAGTCACCTGGTGAAGTTCAGAATTTTGACTTCTGGAGTGTTTTTCTCACTCAAATAAGCATGTTGGTCTAACCAACATCAAAACTTGAGTCATTTCGTGAAGTTCAGATTTTTGTCTTCTGAAGTGCTTTTCCCACTGAAATAAGCATGTTAGTCAAAACAGCATGAAAAATTGAGTGTCTTGTTGAAGTTGAGATTATGGTTTTCTACTATGTGGATCTCGCTGAAATAAGTAGGTTAGTCAAAACAATATCAAAAGTTGTGACATTTGGTGAAGTTGACATTTTGATCTTCTGAGGAGCTTCACTCGCTGAAATGAACATGTCAGTCAAACTAACATCAAAAATTGAGCCATTTGGTGAAGTTGAGATTTTTATCTTCTCAAGTGCTTATCTTTGTGAAATAAGAATTTTAATCCAACCACCATCAAAAATTATGTCAATTAGTGCAGTTGAGATTGTTGACTTCGGAAGTGCTTATCTCACTCAAATAAGCATGTTAGTCAAACCAACATCAAAACTTGAGTCATTTGGTGAAGTTCAGATTTTGGTCTTCTGAAATGCTTAACTCGCTGAAAAAAAGCATTTTAATTCAACCAGCATTAAAAATTACGTCATTCGGCAAAGTTGAGATTTTTGCCTTCTGAAATGCTGAATTCGCTGAAATAAGCATGTTATTTAAAACAACATCAAAATTTGAGTCATTTGATGAAGTTGAGATTTTTGACTTCTGAATTTTTTATCTCACTCAAATAAGCATGTTAGTCAAAACAACATTAAAAATTGAGTCATTTGATGAAGATCAATTTTAGTCTTCTCAAGTGCTTGACTCACTGAATTAAACATCTCAGCATAACCAATATCAAAAATCAAGTCATTTGATGCAGTTGAGATTCTTGACTTCAGTCGTGCTCATCTCACTGAAATAAGCATTTTAGTCCAACCAGCATCAAAAATTATGTTCTTTGGTTAAGGTGAGATTTTAATCTTCTGATATGCATATCTCACTGAAGTAAGCACGTTCGTCAAAACAACGTCAAAAATTAAGTTATTTGGTGAAGTTCAGATTTTTGACTTCTGAAGTGCTTATCTCATTCAAATCAGCATGTTAGTCTAACCAACATCAAAACTTGAGTCATTTGATGAAGTTGAGATTCTACACTTCTGAAGTGCTTATTTCATTGGCGGAAGCCTGTTAGCCAATCCAACATCAAAAATTTGAGTCATTTAGTGACGTTCAGACTGTGGTCTTCTTAAGTACTTTTACCACTGAAATAAGCATGTTAGTCAAAACAGCATCAAAAGTTGAGTGTCTTGTTGAAGTTAAGATTCTGGTCTTCTGCTGTGCTTATCTCGCTGAAATAAGCACGTTAGTCAAATTAACATCAAAAATTGAGTCATTTGGTGAAGTTCCGATTTTTATCTTCTGAAGTGCTTATCTCACTCACACAAGTATGTTAGTCAAAACAACGTCTAAAGTTGAGTCATTTGGTGAAGTTGAGATTTTTGACTTCTGAAGTGCTTATCTCACTCACATAAGCATTTTAATCAAACGACATCAAAACTTGGTTCATTTGGTGAAGTTCAGATTTTGGTCTTCTGATGTGCTTAACTCCCTGAAATAAGCATTTTAATCCAACAAACATTAAAAATTAAGCAATTTGGTAAAGTTGAGATTTTTGCCGACTGAAGTGCTTATCTCACTCACATAAGCATGTTAGTCAAAACAACATCTAAAGTTGAGTCATCTGGTGAAGTTGAGATTTTTGACTTCGGAAGTGCTTATCTCACTCAAATAAGCATGTTAGTCAAACTAACATCTAAACATGAGTCATTTTGAGAAGATCAGATTTTGGGCTTCAGAAGTGCTTAACTCGCTGAAAGAAGCATTTTAATTCCAACCAGCGTCAAAAGCTGAGTCATTTGGTGAAGTTGAGAGTTTAGCCTTCTGAAGTGCTTCACTCGCTGAAATAAGTATTTTAATCCAACCAGCATCAAAAGCTGAGTCATTTGGTGAAGTTGAGAGTTTAGCCTGCAGAAGTGCTTGCCTCGCTGAAAGAAGCATTTTAATCCAACGAGCATCAAAAGCTGAGTCATTTGGTGAAGTTGAGATTTTAGCCTTCTGAAGTGCTTAACTCGCTGAAATAAACATGTTCGTCAAAACAGCATCAAAAGTTGAGTCACTTGGTGAAGATGAGATTATGATCTTCAGACGTGCTTAAATGAATGAAATAAGCATGTCATTCAAACTAACATCAAAAACTAACTCATTTGGTGAATTTCAGTTATTGGTCTTCTGATGTACTTACCTGAGTGAATTGAGCATGTTCGTCAAAACAGCATTAAAAATTAAGTCATTTGTTGATGCTGAGATTTTGATTTCTGAAGTGCTTAAATCGCTGAATAAGCATGTTAGTCCAACCAACATGAAAACTTGAGTCATTTGGTGAAGTTCTTATTTTGGCCTTTTGAAGTGCTTACCTCACTCGAATATGCATGTTACTCAAAACAACATCAAAAGTTGAGTCATTTGGTGAAGTCGAAATTCTTCACTTCTGAAGTGCTTATTTACTGGAGGAAGCCTGGCAGTCAATCCAACATCAAAATTTGAGTCATTTCGTTAAGTGCAGATTTTGGTATTCTGAAGTACTTATCTCACTGAAATAAGCATGTTGTCAGAACAGCATAAAAAGTTGAGTATCTTGTTGAAGTTGAGATTTTGGTCTTCTGCTCTGCTTCTATCGCTGAAATAAGCACGTTCGTCAAAACAACATCAAAAGTTGTGTCATTTGGTGAAGTTGAGATTTTCATCTTCTGAAGTGCTTATCTCAATGAAATAAGCATCTCATTCAAACCAACATCAAAATCTATCTCATTTGGTGAATTTCAGATATTGGTCTTCTGATCTACATATCTGAGTGAATTAAGCATGTTCGTCAAAACAGCATCAAAAATTAAGTCATTTGTTGATGTTGAGATTTTTGATTTCTGAATTGTTTTAATAGCTGAATAAGCATGTTAGTCAAACCGACATCAAAACTTGAGTCGTTTGTTGAAGTTCAGATTTTGGTCTTCTGAAGTGCTCATCTGAGTGAAATAAGCATGTTAGTCAAAACAGCATAAAAAATATTAAGTCATTTGATGAAGGTGAGATTTGTACTTCTGATGTGCTTATATCATTGAAATAAGCATTTTAGTCATACCAGCATCAAAAGTTGAGTGCTTTGGTGAAGTTGCGAATTTGGTCTTCTGATATGCTTATCGAACTGAAACAAATACCTTAGTCAAAACAAGATCAAAAAATGAGTCATTTGGTGAAATTCAGATTTATGTCTACTGAAGTGCTTAACTCGCTGAAATAAGCAGTTTATCCAACCAGCATCAAAAATTAAGTCATTTGGTAAAGTTCAGGTTTTGATTTCTGAAGTGCTTATCTCAAAGAAATAAGCATTTTAGTCCAACCAACGTCCAAAGTTAGGTCCTTTGGTGAAGTTCAGATTTTGATCTCCTGTCGTGCTTATCTCAAAGAAATCAATATGTCATTCAAACCAACATCAAAAACCAACTCATTTGGTGAAGTTGAGATATTGGTCTTCCGATTTGATTATCAGAGTGAAATAAGCGTGCAGTCAAAACTGCATCAATAATTAAGTCATTTGATGAAGTTGAGATTTTTGAATTATGAAGTGCTTATCTCACTCAAATAAGCATGTTTGTCAAACAAACATCTAAACATGAGTCATTTTGTGAAGTTCAGATTTTGGTCTTCAGAAGTGCATAATTCGCTGAAAGAAGCATTTTAATCCAACCAGTATCAAAAGCTGAGTCATTTGGTGAAGTTGAGATTTTAGCCTTCTGAAGTGCTTAACTCGCTGAATTAAGCATGTTAGTCAAACGAACATAAAAAAAATTGCGTTATTTGGTAAGGTTCAGATTTTTGGCTTCTCAGGTGCTTAACTTGCTGAAATGAGCATTTTAATTTAACCAGCATCAAAAGTTAGGTCATCTGGTGAAGGTGAGGTTTTGGTCTTCTGGTATGCTTATCTCGCTGAAATAAGAACGTTATTCAAAACAATATCAAAAGTTGAGTCATTTGGGGAAGTTGAGACTTGTGATTTCTGAAGTGCATGTCTCTCTACAATAAGCATGTTAGTCGAACCAACATCAGAACTTGAGTCATTTGGTGAAGGCGAGATTTTGGTCGACTGATGATCTTAACTCGCTGAAATAAGCATTTTATTCCAACCAGCATCAAAAGTTGAGTCATTTGGTGAAGGTGAGATGTTTGAATTATGAAGTGCTTATATCAATCAAATGAGCATGTTTGTCAAACATACATCTAAACATGAGTCATTTTGTGAAGATCAGATTTTGAACTTCAGAAGTGCTTAACTCGCTGAAAGAAGCATTTTAATTCCAACCAGCATCAAAAGCTGAGTCATTTGGTGAAGTTGAGAGTTGAGCCTTCTGAAGTGCTTAACTCGCTGAAATAAGTGTTTTAATCCAACCAGCATCAAAAGCTGAGTCATTTGGTGAAGTTGAGAGTTTAGCCTGCAGAAGTGCTTGCCTCGCTGAAAGATGCATTTCAATCCAACCAGCATCAAAAGCTGAGTCATTTGGTGAAGTTGAGATTATGATCTTCAGACGTGCTTATCTCAATGAAATAAGCATGTCACTCAAACCAACATCAAAAAC
Source organism: Rhincodon typus (assembly GCF_021869965.1). NCBI lineage: Eukaryota > Metazoa > Chordata > Chondrichthyes > Orectolobiformes > Rhincodontidae > Rhincodon > Rhincodon typus. Next base: position 9,314 of record NW_025968831.1, read on the forward strand.
TAACTCATTTGGTGAATTTCAGTTATTGGTCTTCTGATGTACTTATCTGAGTGAATTGAGCATGTTCGTCAAAACAACATCAAAAGTTGAGTCATTTGGTGAAGCCGACATTCTTCACTTCTGAAGTGCTTATTTCACTGGAGGAAGCCTGGTAGTCAATCCAACATCAAAATTTGAGTCATTTATTTAAGTGCAGATTTTGCTCTTCTGAAGTACTTATCTCACTGAAATAAGCATGTTGTCAGAACAGCATAAAAAGTTGAGTGTCTTGTTGAAGTTGAGATTTTGGTCTTCTGCTCTGCTTCTATCGCTGAAATAAGCACGTTCGTCAAAACAACATCAAAAGTTGTGTCATTTGGTGAAGTTGAGATTTTCATCTTCTGAAGTGCTTATCTCAATGAAATAAGCATCTCATTCAAACCAACATCAAAATCTATCTCATTTGTTGAAGTTCAGATATTGGTCTTCTGATGTGTTTATCTGAGTGAAATAAGCATTTTATTCAAAACAGCATCAAAAATTAAGTCATTTCTGACTTTGAGATTTTTGACTTCTGCACTGCTTATCTCACTCAAATAAGCATGTTAGTCTAGCCAACATCAAAACTTGAGTCAATTGATTGAAGTTCAGACTTTGGTCTTCTGAAGTGCTTATCTGAGTGAAATAAGCATGTTTGTCAAAACAGCATAAAAAAATTAAGTCATTTGGTGAAGGTGAGATTTTTGACCTCTGACGTGCTTATATCACTGAAATAAGCATTTTAGTCATACCAGCATCAAAAGTTGAGTGTTTTGGTGAAGTTGCGATTTTGGTCTTCTGATATGCTTAACTAACTGAAATAAGCACCGTGGTCAAAACAATATCAAAATTGAGTCATTTGGTGAAATTCAGAATAATGTCTACTGAAGTGCTTAACTCGCTGAAATAAGCATTTTAATTCCACCAGCATCAAAAATTAAGTCATTTGGTGAAGTTGAGATTTTTGCCTTCAGAAGTGCTTAAAAGGCTGAAATAAGCATGTTCGTCAAATCAAAATCAAAAATTCAGTCATTTGGTGCATTTCAGAGTTTTTTCTTCTGATTTGCTTATCTCGCTGAAAGACGCATTTTTGTCCAAACATCGTTAAAAATTAAATCATTTGGTGAAGTTGAGATTTTTGACTTCTGAAGTCCTTATCTCATTCAAATAAGCATGTTAGTCTAAACAACATTAAAAATTGAGTCATTTGGAGAAGTTCAGATTTTTGTCTTCACAAGTGCTGAACTCGCTGAAATAAGCACGTCAGTCAAAACAACATCAAAAGTTGAGTCATTTGGCGAAGTTTAGATTTTCATCCCTGAAGTACTTACCTCATGAAATCAGCGTGTCATTCAAACCAACATCAAAAACTAACATTTTTGGTGAAGTGAGATATTGATCTTCTGAAGTGCTTATCTGAGTGAAATAAGCATACAAGTCAAAACAGCATCAAAAATTAAGTCAGATGGTGAAGTTGAGGTTTTTGATTTCTGAAGTGCTTATCTCACAGAAATAAGCATTTTAGTCCAACCAGCGTCCAAAGTTAGGTCCTTTGGTGAAGTTGAGATTTTTGACTTCTGAAATGCTCATCTCACTCAAATAATCTTGTTAGTCAAAGCAACATTAAAACTTGAGTCATTTTGTGAAGTTCAGATTTTGATTTTCTGAAGTGCTTATCTGAGTGAAATGAGCATGATTGTCAAAATAGCATCAACATTGAAGTCATTTGGTGAAGTTGAGATTTTTTACTTCTGAAGTGCTTATCTCCCTGAAATACGCATTTTAGACAAATCAGCATCAAAAGTTAGGTCCTTTCGTGAACTTGAGATTATAGATATGCCCATCTCGCTGAAATATGCATTTTAGTCAAACCAGCATCCAAAATTGATTGTCTTGGTCAAATTGAGATTTTGGTCTTCTAATATGCTTATCTCGCTGAATTAAGCAAGTTCGACAAAACAACATCAAAAGTTGAGTCATTTGGTGAAGGTGAGGTTTTGATTTTCTGAAGTACTGAACTCGCTGAAATAAGCATGTTGGTCAAACGAACATAAAAAATTGTGTCATTTGTTGAAGTTCAGATTTTTGGCTTCTGAGGTGCTCAACTCGGTGAAACATGCATTTTAATTTAACCAGCATCAAAAGTTAGGTCATCTGCTGAAGGTGAGATTTTAGTCTTCTGATATGCATATCCCGCTGAAATAAGCACGTTATTCAAAACAATATCAAAAGTTGAGTCATTTGGTGAAGTTGAGACTTGTGATTTCTGAAGTGCTGATCTCTCTGCAATAAGCATGTTAGTCAAACAAACATCAGAACTTGAGTCGTTTGGTGAAGGTGAGATTTTGGTCTACTGAAGATCTTAACTCGCTGAAATAAGCATTTTATTCCAACCGGCATCAAAAGTTGAGTCATTTGGTGAAGGTGAGATTTTTGAATTATGAAGTGCTTATCTCAGTCAAATGAGCATGTTTGTCAAACAAACATCTAAACTTTTGACATTTTGTGAAGTTCAGATTTTGGACTTCAGAAGTGCTTAACTCGCTGAAAGAAGCATTTTCATCCAACCAGCATCAAAAGCTGAGTCATTTGGTGAAGTTGAGAGTTTAGCCTTCTGAACTGCTTAACTCGCTGAAATAAGTATTTTATTCCAACCAGGATCAAAGCTGAATCATTCGGTGAAGTTGAGAGTTCAGCCTTCAGAAGTACTTTACTCGTGAAAGAAGCATTTTAATCCAACCAGCATCAAAAGCTGAGTCGTTTGGTGAAGTTGAATTTTTTCACTTCTATAGTGCTCATCTCACTGAAATAAGCATTTTAGTCCAACCAGCATCAAAAATTATGTTCTTTGGTGAAGGTGAGATTTTCATCTTCAGATATGCTTATCTCAGTGAAGTAAGCACATTAGTCAAAACAACATCAAAAATTAAGTTATTTGGTGAAGTTCAGATTTTTGACTTCTGAAGTGCTCATCTCACTCAAATAAGAATGTTAGTCTAACCAAGATCAAAACTTGAGTCATTTGATGAAGTCGAGATTCTACACTTCTGAAGTGCTTATTTCATTGGCGGAAGCCTGTTAGCCAATCCAACATCAAAAATTAGTTTCATTTAGTGACGTTCAGATTGTGGTCTTCTTAAGTACTTTTACCACTGAAATAAGCATGTTAGTCAAAACAGCATCAAAAGTTGAGTTTCTTGTTGAAGTTAAGATTTTGGTCTTCTACTGTGCTTATCTCGCTGAAATAAGCACGTTAGTCAAATTAACATGAAAAATTGAGTCATTTGGTGAAGTTGAGGTTTTGATGTTCTGAAGTGCTTATCTCATGAAATAAGCATTTCATTCAAACCAACATCAAAAACTAACATTTTTGGTGAAGTAAGATATTGGTCTTCTGAAAAGCTAATCTGAGTGAAATAAGCATGTTCGTCAAAACAGCATCAAAAGTTACGGCAGATGGTGAAGTTGAGATTTTTGACTTCTGAAGTGCTTATCTCACAGAAATAAGCATTTTAATCCCAACAGCGTACAAAGTTAGGTCCTTTGGTGAAGGTGAGATTTTTGGCTTCTGAAAAGCTTATCTCACTCAAATAAGCATGTTTGTCAAACCAACATCAAAACTTGAGTCATTTGTTGAAGTTCAGATTTTAGCCTTCTGAAGTGCTTGTCTGAGTGAAATAAGCATGTTAGTCAAAACAGTATGAAAAATTTTTTCATTAGGTGGAGGTCAGATTTTTGAACTCTGATGTGTTTATCTGACTCAATCAAGCATGTTCGTCTCACCAACAGCAAAACTTGAGTCATTTGGTGAATTTCAGATTTTCGTCTTCTGAAGTGCTTCTCTGAGTGAAATAAGCATGTTTGTCAAAACAGCATCGACATTGAAGTCATTCGGTGAAGTTGAGATTTTTGACTTCTGAACTGCTTATCTCACTGAAATAAGCATTCCAGTCGAATCAGCATCAAAGGTTAGGTCCTTTAGTGAAATTGAGATTTTTGTCTTCTGATATGCTTATAACGCCGAAATAAGCACGTTCGTCAAACGAACATAAAAAATTGTGTCATTTGCTGAAGTTCAGATTTTTGGCTTCTGAGTTGCTTAACTCGCTGAAAGAAGCATTTTAATTTAACCAGCATCAAAAGTTAGGTCATTTGGTGAAGGTGAGATTTTCGTCTTCTGAAGTGCTTAACTCGCTGAAAAAAAGCATTTTCATTCAACTAACATTAAAAATTATTCATTTGGTAAAGTTGAGATTTTTTTCTTCTGAAATGCTTAACTCGCTGTAAAAAGCATGTTGTTCAAAACCGCATCAAAAGTTGAATCATTTGGTGAATTTGAGATTTTTGACTTCTGAATTGGTTATCTCACTCAAATAAGCATGTTAGTCAAAAAAACATCGAAACTTGAGTCATTTTGTGAAGTTTAGATTTTGGACTTCAGTAGTTCTTAACTCGCTGAAAGAAGCATTTTAATCCAACCAGCATCAAAAGCTGAGTCATTTGGTGAAGTTGAGATTTTAGTTTTCTGACGTGCTTATCTCAATGAAATAAGCATGTCATTCAAACCAACATCAAAAAATAACTCAATTGCTGAATTTCAGATATTGGTCTTCTGATCTGTTTTTTGAATGAATTAAGCATGTTAGTCAAAACAGCATCAAAAATTAAGTCATTTGTTGATGTTGAGATTTTTGATTTCTGAATTGTTTTAATAGCTGAATGAGCATGTTAGTCAAACCAACATCAAAACTTGAGTCATTTGTTGAAGTTCAGATTTTGGTCTTCTGAAGTGCTTATCTGAGTGAAATAAGCATGTTTGTCAAAACAACATAAAGAAAAATGAAGTCATTTGATGAAGGTGAGATTTTGTAATTCTGTTGTGCTTATATCATTGAAATAAACATTTTAGTCATACCAGCATCAAAAGTTGAGTATTTTGATGAAGTTGCGAATTTGGTCTTCTGATATGCTTATCTAACTGAAAGAACCACCTCAGTCAAAACAAGATCAAAACTTGAGTCATTTGGTGAAGTTCAGATTTTGGTTTTCTGAAATGTTTATCTCACTCAAGTAAGCATGTCAGTCTCACCAACATGAAAACTTGAGTCATTTGGTGAAGTTCTTATTTTGGCGTTCTGAAGTGCTTATCTCACTCAAATATCCATGTTACTCAAAACAACATCAAGAGTTGAGTCATTTGGTGAAGTTGTGATATTGATCTTCTGAAGTGCTTATCTAAGTGAAATAAACATGTTAGTCAAAACAGCATCAAAAATTAAGTCAGATGGTGAAGTTGAGATTTTTGATTTCTGAAGTGCTTATCTCAAAGAAATAAGCATTTTAGTCCAACCAGCGTGCAAAGTTCGGTCCTTTGGTGAAGTTGAGATTTTTGACTTCTGAAGTGATTATCTCACTCAAATATTCATGTTAGTCAAACCAACATCACAACTTGAATCATTTGTTGAAGTTCAATTAGGTCGAGTGATGTGCGTATCTGAGTGAAATAAGCATGTTCGTCAAAACAGCATAAAAAAAAACTAAGTCATTTGGTGAAGGTGGGATTTTTGACCTCTGATGTGCTTTATCACTGAAATAAGCATTTTAGTCATACCAGCATCAAAAGTTGAGTGTTTGGGTGAAGTTGCAATTTTGGTCTTCTGATATGCATATCTAACTGAAATAAGCACGTTAGTCAAAACAACATCAAAAATTGATTCATTTCGTGAATTTCAGGCACATGTCTATGGAAGTGCTGAAGTCGCTGAAATAAGCATTTTAATCCAACTGGCATCAAAAATTAAGTCATTTGATGCAGTTGAATTTTTTGCCTTCAGAAGTGCTTATCTTCCGCACATATGCATGTTAGTCAAACCAACATCAAAAGTTGAGTCATTTGGTAAAGTTGAGATTTTGATCTTCTGACGTGCTTATCTCAAAGAAATCAACATGTCATTCAAACCAACATCAAAAACCAACTCAATTGGTGAGTTGAGATAGTGGTCTTCCGATGTGATTATCTGAGAGGAATAAGCGTGTTAGTCAAAACAGCATCAATAATTAAATCATTTGATGAAGTTGAGAGTTTTGAATTATGAAGTGCTTATCTCACTCAAATAAGCATGTTTGTCAAACAAACATCTCAACTTGAGTCATTTTGTGAAGTTCAGATTTTGGACTTCAGAAGTGCTTAACTCGCTGAAAGAAGCATTTTAGTCGAACCAGCGTCAAAAGCTGAGTCGTTTGGTGAAGTTGAGAGTTCAGCCTTCTGAAGTGCTTAACACGCTGAAATAAGTATTTTAATCCAAGCAGCATCAAAAGCTGAGTCATTTGGTGAAGTTGAAATTTTTGCCTTCAGAAGTGCTTATCTTACGCAAATATGCGTTAGTCAAACGAACATCAAAAGTTGAGTCATTTGGTGAAGTTGAGATTTTGATCTTCTGACGTGCTTATCTCAAAGAAATCAACATGTCATTCAAACCAACATCAAAAACCAACTCATTTGGTGAGTTGAGATAGTGGTCTTCCGATGTGATTATCTGAGAGGAATAAGCGTGTTAGTCAAAACAGCATCAATAATTAAGTCATTTGATGAAGTTGAGAGTTTTGAATTATGAAGTGCTTATCTCACTCAAATAAGCATGTTTGTCAAACAAACATCTCAACTTGAGTCATTTTGTGAAGTTCAGATTTTGGACTTCAGAAGTGCTCAACTCGCTGAAAGAAGCATTTTAATCCAACCAGTATCAATAGCTGAGTCATTTGGTGAAGTTGAGATTTTAGCCTTCTGAAGTGCTTAACTCGCTGAAATAAGCATGTTAGTCAAACGAACATAAAAAATTGGGTCATTTGGTGAAGTTCAGATTTTTGGCTTCTCAGGTGCTTATCTTGCTGAAATAAGCATTTTAATTTCACCAGCACCAAAAGTTAGGTCTTCTGGTGAAGGTGAGGTTTTAGTCTTCTGGTATGCTTATCTCGCTGAACTGAGCACGTTATTCAAAACAATACCAAAAGTTGAGTCATTTGTTGAAGTTGAGCCTTGTGATTTCTGAAGTGCTTATCTCTCTGCAATAAGCATGTTCGTCAAACCAACATCAGAACTTGAGTCATTTGGTGAAGGTGAGATTTTGGTCTCCTGAAGATCTTCACTCGCTGAAATAAGCATTTTATTCCAACCAGCATCAAATGTTGAGTCATTTGGTGAAGGTGATATTTTTGAATTATGTGTGCTTATCTCAGTCAAATGAGCATGTTAGTCAAACAAACATCTAAACATGAGTCATTTTGTGAAGATCAGATTTTGGACTTCAGAAGTGCTTAACTCGCTGAAAGAAGCATTTTAACCCAACCAGCATCAAAAGGTGAGTCACTTGGTGAAGTTGAGAGTTTAGCCTTCAGAACTGCTTAACTCGCTGAAATAAGTATTTTATTCCAACCAGGATCAAAGCTGAATCATTTGGTGTAGTTGAGAGTTTAGCCTTCAGAAGTGCTTAACTCGCTGAAATAAACATGTTAGTCAAAACCGCATCAAAAGTTGAGTCACTTGGTGAAGTTGAGATTATGATTTTCAGACGTGCTTATCTCAATGAAATAAGCATGTCATTCAAACCAACATCAAAAAATAACTCATTTGGTGAATTTCAGTTGTTGGTCTTCTGATGTACTTATCTGAGTGAATTGAGCATGTTCGTCAAAACAGCATCAAAAATTAAGTCATTTGTTGATGTTGAGATTTTTGATTTCTGAATTGTTTTAATAGCTGAATAAGCATGTCAGTCAAACCAACATCAAAACTTGAGTCGTTTGTTGAAGTTCAGATTTTGGTCTTCTGAAGTGCGTATCTGAGTGACATAAGCATGTCAGTCAAAACAGCATAAAAAAAACTAAGTCATTCGGTGATTGTGAGATTTTTGACCTCTGATGTGCTTTATCACTGAAATAAGCATTTTCGTCATACCAGCATCAAAAGTTGAGTGTTTGGGTGAAGTTGCAATTTTGGTCTTCTGATATGCTTATCTAACTGAAATAAGCACGTTAGTCAAAACAACATCAAAAATTGATTCGTTTCGTGAAGTTCAGGTACATGTCTATGGAAGTCCTGAAGTCGCTGAAATAAGCATTTTAATCCAACTGGCATCAAAAATTAATTCATTTGATGAAGTTGAATTTTTTGCCTTCAGAAGTGCTTATCTTCCGCACATATGCATGTCAGTCAAACCAACATCAAAAGTTGAGTCATTTGGTAAAGTTGAGATTTTTGAATTATGAACTGCTTATCTCACTTAAATAAGCATGTTTGTAAAACAAACATCTAAACTTGAGTCATTTTGTGAAGTTCAGATTTTGGACTTCGGAAGTGCTTAACTCGCTGAAAGAAGCATTTTAATCCAACCAGCATCAGAAGCTGAGTCATTTGGTGAAGTTGAGAGTTTAGCCATCTGAAGTGCTTAACACGCTGAAATAAGTATTTTAATCCAACCAGCATCAAAAGCTGAGTCATTTGGTGAAGTTGAAATTTTTGCCTTCAGAAGTGCTTATCTTCCGCACATACGCATGTTAGTCAAACCAACATCCAAAGTTGAGTCATTTAGGAAAGTTGAGATTTTTGAATTATGAAGTGCTTATCTCACTCAAATAAGCATGTTTGTAAAACAAACATCTCAACTTGAGTCATTTTGTGAAGCTCAGATTTTGGACTTCAGAAGTGCTTAACTCGCTGAAAGAAGCATTTTAATCCAAACAGCATCAAAAGCTGAGTCATTTGGTGAAGTTGAGAGTTTAGCCTTCTGAAGTGCTGAACTCGCTGAAATAAACGTCAGTCAAAACAGCATCAAAAGTTGAGTCTCTTGGTGAAGTTGAGATTATGATCTTCAGACGTGCTTATCTCAATGAAATAAGCATGTCATTCAAACCAACTTCAAAAACTAACTCATTTGGTGAATTTCAGATATTGGTCTTCTGATGTGCTTATCTGAGTGAATTGAGCATGTTAGTCAAAACAGCATTAAAAATTAAGTCATTTGTTGATGTTGAGATTATTGATTTCTGAAGTGCTTAAATCGCTGAATAAGCATGTTAGTCAAACCAACATCAAAACTTGAGTCATTTGGTGAAGTTCTTATTTTGGCGTTCTGAAGTGCTTATCTCACTCAAATATCCATGTTACTCAAACAACATCAAAAGTTGAGTCATTTGGTGAAGTTGAGATATTGATCTTCTGAAGTTTTTATCTAAGTGAAATAAGCATGTTAGTCAAAACAGCATCAAAAATTAAGTCAGATGGTGAAGTTGAGATTTTTGATTTCTGAAGTGCTTATCTCAAAGAAATAAGCATTTTAGTCCAACCAGCGTGCTAAGTTAGGTCCTTTGATGAAGTTGAGATTTTTGACTTCTGAAGTGATTATCTCACTCAAATAATCATGTTAGTCCAACCAATATCACAGCTTGAATCATTTGTTGAAGTTCAATTCGGTCTAGTGATGTGCGTATCTGAGTGAAATAAGCATGTTAGTCAAAACAGCATAAAAAAACAGCAGCACCCAGCCTTGCCGAGTCTTCACCATCCCCCCAGACCTACCCCTTACTGAGGACGAACGGTCAGTCCTCAGTAAAGGGCTCACCTTTGTCCCCGTCCACCCACAGATCAACGAATACCGCTCACGCTTGGACATAGAGCAGTTTTTCCGCCGCCTCCGCCTCCACGCTTACTTCTTTAACCGTGAACCTAACCCTCCCTCTACTGACCCCTTCTCCCGCTTCCAACAAACCCCCTCCTCCTCGACACCACCCCAAGGCCTCCTACCCTCCCTCGACCTCTTCATCTCCAACTGCCGTCGAGACATCAATAGCCTCAACCTCTCCACCCCTCTCACCCACTCCAACCTCTCCCCTGCAGAACGTGCAGCCCTCCGCTCCCTCCGCTCCAATCCCAACTTCACCATAAAACCCGCGGACAAGGGAGGCGCAGTTGTAGTATGGCGCACTGACCTCTACATCGCCGAGGCCGGACGCCAACTCTCCGACACCTCCTCCTACCCCCCTGTTGATCATGACCCCACCCCTGAGCACCATACCATCATCTCGCAAACTATCCACAACCTCATCACCTCAGGTGACCTCCCACCCACGGCCTCCAACCTCATCGTTCCCTAACCTCGCACTGCCCGCTTCTATCTCCTTCCAAAAATCCACAAACCTGAATGCCCTGGTCGACCCATTGTCTCCGCCTGCTCCTGCCCCACCGAACTGATCTCCAACTATCTAGACTCCATTTTCTCCCGCTTGGTCCAGGAACTCCCTACCTATGTCCGTGACACCACCCACGCCCTCCACCTCCTCCAGAACTTCCAATTCCCCGGTCCCCAACACCTCATCTTTACCATGGACGTCCAGTCCCTCTACACCTGCATTCCCCATGCAGATGGCCTTAAGGCCCTCCGCTTCTTCCTGTCCCGCAGGCCCGACCAGTCCCCCTCCACTGATACCCTCATCCGCTTTGCCGAACTCGTCCTCACACTCAACAACTTCTC
>NW_025968832.1:0-19849 GCF_021869965.1 Rhincodon typus
CTTGTTATCTGAGCTTTTCCAGAAACTTTGTTTTTGCTCTTGTTTTTGTTCTGGAAGCATGTAGATTGCAGCTGCTGGCACTTTATTTAAGTGTAGAAATAAGTATATGGACTCCGCAGATTGTTAATGTTTTAGATATGGTTCTCTGAGTCAAAAATTGATGCAGTCAAGTCTCATTCCAGAGGCTTGAGTGAAAAATTCAAGCTGACACAAGATGGCGTTGGTGGTGGTAGTGGGGTGGTGGGTGGGGGGGGGGGGGGGGGGGGGGGGGGGTAGTGGTCAGACAGAATGTGAGAATAGGTGGAGATGGAGCCCAGAGAGGGAGAATGATAGCTAATGAGACAAAGGGATGGATGATTGTATGCTCAGGAGAAAGCAAAGCTGATAATGGCAACCATAAGTAGGTGAAAATGGGTTGGCTGTGCTGAAAGACAGAGCCTGGGATGTGGGGATGTGTTAAAGACATGTAAGAAGGTGTTCAGGTTCTAAAATTCAATAATTTCCTCCCCACCAACTATCTTCAACATAAACAACACCTTTTCCTAGCTACTATCAGTTCTGAAGAAGGGCTGCTGGGCTCAAAATGTTTTCTCTCCACAGGTGCTACCAGACTTGCTGAGTTTCTCCAGCAATTTCTGTTTTTGATCCAGATTTTCAGCATCTGCAGTTCTTTATTTTATTTAGGTATGTATATTGGCTGCTGTGTTTCTTAGTTAATGGTCGAGGGAAGGAATGCAATATGCCAGAGGGATAAATTGATGAGAAGCGTTTTCTCTTGAGTGTCTGCCCATTGCTTTAACTTATCTCAATATTGTGTAGACATAGACTAGCACTGGGCCCCGGAGAATAAAAGAACCACCATATAGATTGATTTGAGAATTAAACCTGTGAAAAAAATACTTACAAGGACCCCAAGATTTTACTCATTTTGTTCTTAGAATAGTATTATATAACTTTACAGCTCATGACCATTATTACTGAAGGACAAAATTAGCTTCAGGAAACAGGAGTCAGTGACTTGTTGATAATAATTGTACAAGGCAACTAAAAATTAAAGGAAAAGAGACTTAAAGTCAGACAACTTGAGATTATTTACTGTTCTAATGGAATTGAATTTAACAAATCATACATATTTAAGAATAGGAAGTTTACCATCTCAAGTGAACATACATCACATCGATATGAGAATATGCAAATGCCAATGTTATAACTACATTTCTCAACTTACTGTAACAATGAGACCAAACATTTTTGCTTCGTCAGAAATTTCAATTGCTGAATCTTTGTTATTTGTTGAAAATAAATTGATGTGAAGGAAATCATAATCGCAAATTGTACTGAAAGAGAAGGGAGAGTTCCTCTGTGTCACATGCAGTGAGTCATCAAAACATTCTTTAGTAATGTTGAATATAAAAGCAAGAAATCATGGAAACACTCAGCAGCTCAGGCAACAAGGAAAAATAATGGTAACGTTTTGATTCACTGACCTTTCTTTAGAATTGTTCACAGACACGCCACGATCTGCTGAGTGTTTTCAATATTTTACATTTTTGTTATAGATTTTCACTGTCCACAGATTTTGCTTTTGCCTTAATTTTCTTTTATAAAGGATTTCCTCCCACAGTCCGAAGATGTGCAGATTAGATGGATTGGCCATGCTAAATTGCTCATAGTGTCCAGGGATGTGTAGGTTAAGTTGATTAGCCATGGGAAATACAGGGTTACAGGGGTGGGTTGGGGGATGAGGGGGGAAGTGGTTGGGTTAGAGGTGAGTGTGAGTGAGATGCTCTTTGGAGGGTTGGAATGAACTCGATGGGCTGAGTGGCCTTCCACACTTTAGGGATTCTATGATTCTATGTTTGTTCTTATCTTCTGTAACCCTAATCTATCTTTAAACTTTCTATTCATTTATTTAATTGCTGCTCCTTTGGTGTACTTCCGGTTGTCTTTACCTCATTGACTCAACTCCGTAATTCCATCTGTTTGTGTCACTTTTCTCTTCAGCTGTAAAAATTATTTTTGAAACTGTTTCTAAGTAAGATTTTACATATCTCTCCCAATTCTCATGCCATGACTCATGCTCCATTTATTTTGTTTTGATCCTCTCTGATGTACATTAGTTTGTTCCTGGCAACAGGGATACTATAAAATCCCAAATACTTTTGCCTATATTTTCACTGCATATAATATAATCAGGAATTCCTCCTCTTTGCTGTTGTTATTACAAATACATTGAAAAATTGGGACATAATTCACACCAATTCCACGCAGAGTGTGCAAAAGAAACATCAATACTGCTTAAATATTTTGAGGTTTTGGTTTGGTCACTGAAGAGTAGCACAAGTTAAATATTAACATACATTTTCACAAGGGACAAAACATTCAGAAGAAATTTCAAATCTTGAAGATCAAAAGAAAATTACAGTAATTCCTTTTAGATGACGGAGTGATTTTGTAAAATCTTATCATCATGGGTGTAAAGCATCACTTGGCTAAAGAGCTGAAGGGGATGTATGGAGGAAGCATTTGGACAAAAATAGCAATTTGCATTTATATAGGGCCTTCAACACCATAAACATCTTGAGACATTTTGCACAAAAATGACACTGAGCCAAAACAGCAGATATCAATAACAGAAAGATTTAGGAAGGGAATTGCAGAGTTTTGTACCCAGCTGAAGGGTTATCTGTCAATGGCAGTGCAAATGAATTCTGGGATGTTCGGGGAAAACCACAAATCTCAGAAGGTTGTAAAGCTTGAAGGAAATAACAGAGATTGAAAATGGAGAGGAAAAAGAGTGTGTGATTACAGAGATAAGAAATTAACATCAAATTGTGGCAGAGGCAACAGGTGAATTGCACTTTGTGTTAGATATAGGCAGCAGAGTTTTGTATGACTTCAAGCTTTTGGATGGTAAAAGGAGGAAGCTGGCTGAGCAAACATTGGAATAACCAGGGGTAAAAGACATGAACAGAACTCACCCCTTGGATCTTCCTTCTAGAAAAAAAATCTGACTCAAAAAATGCCTTGTCCTTGATTCTTAGATGAAATCAATTAAAGAAATAAGGGAACCTTTCTAGGTGGATATTACTCAACGAGAAGAAATCTTCTGAATTCCAAATTTCATGAATAAAGCTTCTGACTCCAGATATCCTCAGCCCAATATCTTTTAGATATTTAGAAGGCCTCAACTTCCTATTAGCCCCTGAGTGGAAAGATATTTAAAGAATAATACTGTAGGACCTTGTTCCTACCACGAAGCCTCATAACGGGTACATGAGTCAGAGGTAGGGCGAAGATGTTATCAGATGGATCCTGTGACATACGCCTAGTCGAAGTCTGAACTAAAAGTCATTTCTGAGGAAACTTCTTCTATTGACTAATAATTTCACAAAGTACAAAACCATACATTAACTGGTGATATAAAAAGGTGTAGAGCTGGATGAACACAGCAGGCCAAGCAGCATCAGAGGAGCAGGAAGGCTGACGTTTTGGGACTAGACCCTTCTTCAGAAGGGTTCAGAAGGGTTCTTCAGACCCTTTTTCCTACTACCCTCCATACATTAACTGCTTCCAGGTTTCATGAACTCTGAACTAGACAGGCTCAATACTGCTCTTGTTCCCAGCTTGGGTATAATATTTTCCCATTGCTTCCCCTTCCGTAGGGAATCTCATTATCTAGGGGATAGTATGGGAGTCTCCGTTTGTTCTTGCTCTTAATGAATGAGAAACAGAGCCCTTAGATACAATAGCCTGAGCTGAAAATATTTTACAAATAATAAAGACTAAAAATTGGAGGTGATGAAGGCAGTATGCAACCTTTGTACATTCTCCTCATCTTCATAGTTGTGACATGCCTCAGAAGTAGAAGCAGGAATAGGCCATTTTTCTCATCATTCTTTCATGGGATGTGGGCATTGCTGGCAAGACTAGCATTTATTGCCCATCCCAAAATACCCTTGCACTGAGTGGTTTGCTGGCCATTTCAGAGGGCACCAGGTAGTATGGTGGGATTTAAATCCATGTGGCCAGAAAGCCTTAATTTAGGCCTCTGGATTACTAATCCAGTGACATTACTGCAATTACTGCTACTATTTGCCCCTTCTTTGACTTTCAAAAAGATCACAGCTGATCCAATTGTGGCCTGAATGGCACTTCCTTGCTTGACCTCTATAACTCAAAGATGGGTGATTATTTAAGACAGGAAGTTTCTCCTCCTCTCCCTATCTCATGGCCAATGCCTTATCTTTAGACTGTGTCCCTGGTTACTTACCCTGGATATAAGCCTCACAATCACATCCTACAATTTCAACACATTATGAGCTGTTCACCAATGACTTGTACATAACTCTAAAACATTGCAATTGCTCTCTCACACTCCTTCATTTCTCAGGCAGAACAAAGTGACACCTGACAGGAAGGAGCAGCAAAGAATCGACAGTGGGAAGATTCAATTCCTGAGGCAGTGTTTTGTGTTATCAGTAATCATTGTTGCAACCAATGCTGCTTATAGATAACAGTATGTCCATCCCCATGCACCTTGACAAATTTCTCATCTGGCCCAAACTACAAACAGTAGATAGTGTTACTATGTGCCTTTTGCTTTCCTTCTCACCCCTTTCCCTTTCCCACCTGCTCTTCTGTTTTTGATATCCATGACCTGCCAACTGGCCAGAGGTAGTGCGTGATGATGAAGATAGACTAAAGATAGATAGGCCCAGAGTTGGTAAAGGTAGTCCTGACAATATCCCAACCATAGTACTGAAGACTTGTGCTCCAACAATAGCCAAGCCCCTAGCCAAGATACTCCAGTACAATCACAACAATGGCAATTACTCAACCATAGAGGATGTGAGATTAGTTCATCTGAATCCTCCTGGGAAGTACATCCAAAAAGAAAATCTCTCTATAGTTTTCAGTTATTTTATGTACAGTTTGGGAAGTAAAAATGAAGGTTTTTCATTTTTCTCAAACTTCAAGTCCAATATATCACTCCTAAGTTCTAAGCCATGTTGTAGCCATTGATGTAGCACCGAAAAACACAAGGATGAATAGTTTAGTGTAGTATGTATCACAGTTGAGATAGTATGGATTGGCTATTTTGTGGCATCATCTATTTTAGGTCAAGATAATACTGCAATGAGGTGTGAAGAAAGGATGGAAATGTGGGGAATTGAGGTGAAATGGGCTTCTATGAATTTCTTTGGGGCATCAGGGCCTGAAGAAGCTCTCATGGTCTGAAGAAATGTTGTCTCAGCCACCTCCTCTCCTCCTTCTCCTTATCTTGCTCCTCCTCCTGATGTAGCTGGTAAGGATCTGGTGGCAAGGATTGCACTCTCAGATCACCAGATTGTGAAGACGACAGAGAACCCCCATGAATTAGCGAGACGGAATCCAGTAGGTTCCGAAGGAAGTTGTCCTCCCTGAGCTGTGGAGTTGTTGCTTCAGGAAATTACCTGTTCCACAAAACTCCCGATTGCTCCTAGCTCTGATTGTCAGATTGTTTTCCATGTGTAGTGGGGCTATAGAGAAGACATGAGCCACTGAGCACCTGCACCAACAAGATGTTGGAAACAGTTGACTGGCACAAAATGTAGGCACCATGCCCACTGTCATGATAGTACACATTGATGGTTTGCATGTGGTCACCAACTGCATGCGAAGGGAATGGTATCCCTCACTGTTCCTGCATCGGTCCCCATTGAGATGTGCTATCTGAACAGCCACAATTGTGGATTCCTCGCCCCTTTGTGAGACTACCTGGGTAAAGTTGCATGCCTGCTTTTTCTCATTCTCTTTGTTGGAAAGAGGCCAGTGATTGTCCCTCTTCAAGAGGATGGAGTCTCTGTGACATCCTGGATGCAGTAATGAAGGGAAGACTGGAAATGTTAGTGGTGTTAGTGGAAGGATCCACTGGATTAGAAATGGAGGGCTGCAGTGCCCTTAGCAGCCTGCAGGTCCAGGTGAAAGGGGTAATGCAGGAGTGTCATCATCTTCTTGGTGAAACGTAGCCAATGCAGAAACTTCCATTGACTGAGGAAACGGTAGGAATTGTGTATTGGTACCCACTCTTCCCCTCACTGAACCAGTTGCTCTCCCTGCATTCTCAGCTCCACCTCCCAGTCATGCTGGGGCTCGAGAGGAATTGCAGCAATGTTCTCTGTGATTGGCAGCAGGCCTTTTGCATCGACGACACCACCATCTGACTAAAAACAACTTCAGTCAATTCCTCTGGAGCATCAAAAGAAAGGCAAAAGCACCTAACTTGCAGGTGAATGTCGGTCCCTTTAAACAGCATTGCTAAGAGGCTCCTCTTCATACTCTTCACCTGTGCATGTTTAAGTGTATTAGAGGGCCTTTAAGATCCAAAATGGCAAGTTAGGTCCAAATGCACCATTAGATGTTGACAGATACAATGATGCACCTATTCTGCAGGCTTTTGATACATGTGCAGGTTGGCTGTGTTGTCTTCTATCCAGGGGTGGAAATTGATGGGGGCTGTTTCAGAAATGATTCCCCTGTGATATTTTCACACGCTGACTAATGTGGTGCTGTAGCAAAGGTTCAATCAACCCCCACAATTCAAACTCACAGAGAATGAGAAAGGACTATTTTAGAAAGCTTTGAGTTTGTGCTTCATTATAAGCTTATGTAATTACTTTTTACAAAATGTACTAGTAGCTTGTAAGATTTAGGTCTAGTCTACTTTCATTGTTGTCAAAATTAATTGAATGCAACATTACTGATTATCAAAACAACTTTCCTAATTCATGCAAACATAGTTTTATAAACTTAATAAACTTGAGACAAAATAGACGGGCTTAATTTATGGTCATGCCACACACTATATTGGAAATGCACCATGCAGAGAATCTTCCGAAATTTTTGTTAGATGTTTCATTATTTAGAATTTGTTGATCTTCTGTACTTAAAGTTCACATTGAAGTAGTCATTGCATTTACAATCAAAATGTTTGGGATGATCTATGAGTGGAGATTTTTCTTGAAAGACATGTTCACTTTTCACCTGGAGTATTTGAGATTTATAACTTACGAAATGGCACCAGCATACCAATTGAAATGAAAACTGATGTTTATGACCAGAGGGCATCGTTTTGAATTACCAAGAAGTAAATTTGAAGCAGATATTATCAAAATGTTTTTTACTCAAAAAATATCATAGCTTAAGGAACAGCAGAAAAGTATTGAACGTTCAAAATACAACCAGACACGTTAATGCACCACTATAGACTGAGATAGTGCACTTTGACAGGAGACTTAGATTACCAAAAACATGGGCTTAACAGAGAAAGGCAGGATAGCAGAGGTATAAGGTTCAATAGATAAGAGGTAACTGGAAGGAGAGAATTCAATGGAAACCCATTGGAACATAGGAAATGAGAGCAAGAGTAGGCCATTCTGTCTCTTGACCTTGATCTGTTCTGAACTTAATCATGACTGAGATTCTACCTCAATGCCACATTCCTGCACTAACCCCATTTGGCTCGATGTCTTTAACAATCTACCAATCTTTGGCTTAAATATTTTCAGTGGCTAGGCCTCCATAGCCTTCTGGAGAATTCCAAAGCTTCACTACCTGCTGAGTGAAGAAGCCCTAGAATGGAGCATTAGGATAATAAACTTCCTCATATTGTGACAAGATTCACACTTTAATAATGTATTTGTATTGAAGAGTTAGAAATAATATTTTTAAAAGTTATTTTCTTCAAAGTGGGTGTGCAGAAATTTATAAATTGGTGCTGTTGCCCCAGAACCTTGTTGAAAGGAAATCATACCAATGATGGATGATAAAGGATCTTGCTCACACTAACTTTCAAACTCAAATTCTCATCCTGTGATTCCAACCTGTGCGTTTTTTTTTCAAGGGGAGCTCATTCATAACTTCTACCTTGGTTTTAATGTAAGAATGGAAGTTCTGGTATCTTGCAAACCAATTATTAATTTGCAGAGTTTTTGAGTTACAGCACCTGATAATGAAAACAAAAACAGAAATTGGATAGGCCCAACACATGATGGCCTCCAGAGAGCAGTGCAGAGGGTCATTGGAGCCTCTGTCTAAACACCTAATGATGGTGCCTCAAGCATTAAATTGGCAACGGCCATCACCCTGAAGAAAAGTTCCTCCTCCATACAAGGCCCTGACAGCTCTTAGACTTTTGCTGTTTTACCTATTTTTCAAGCACCTGGCAGCACCTGCATTTTGAGGGATTTGTGCGCTGTCCTACCTGCCTCAGCAATTCCCACCTCTACCACTAGGGGTTGTTGGCCATCCTGAGCTGTTTGCCCTTCCATTGGGCCTTCCGCTTCATGGTCCTGCCTGATATCCTCACTTGGCTGCCTCCCATAAGATCTTGTTACCATGGGAACAGCAGACCCAAGCAGGGTCATAACATGGGAATGAAGCTGGCCCTTGATTATTTCCTATGTCAGGAAGATTCTGCTCAACGTTTCAGGTCAATAACCTACTATTAGAAATGGAAAATGTTAGAAACGAAACAGATTTTAAGCAAGTAGAGAGGCAAAAGAAGCAGAAAGAATGAATATATGAAGGCAATGTTTATAATCTGAGAATATTGAAATCAGTGTAGAATCTGGAAGGATGTAAGATGCCCAATCAAATGATGAGGTACTGTTTACTGAGATTTCAATAAGCTTGACTAGAACAGAGGACAGAGATAAGGACTGAAAGGTCAGAGTGTGAGCGGTATAGGCAGCGAAAATGACAGACGACTGCAAGCATTGGATCACACTTATGGATGAGTGGCTTTATTTTGAAAAGTGACCGGCACAGTGGCTCAGTGGTTAGCACTGCTGCCTCACAGCACTGGATACCCGAGTTTGATTCGAGCCTCGGGCAGCTGTCTGTGTGGAGTTTGCATGTTCTCCCTGTGTCTGCATGGGTTTCCTCCGGGTGCCCTGCCTTCCTCCCACAGTCCAAAGGCTAGGTGGATTGGCCATGGGAAATGCAGGGTTACAGGAAGGCTAGGGGACTGGGTCTGGGTGGGATGCTCTTCAGCGGGTCCGTGTGGATTTGATGGGCTGAATGGCCTGCTTCTGTACTGTAGGGATTTTATGAATCGACATGACATTCTTTGAGAATAGGAAGCTAGGTAAAAGTAATGGCTAGGCATTGTTAGTTAAAGATAGCAATGGTGCAATAGTTAGAGATGGCCTTGGATGAGGTGATCAGGATGGAGCATGGCTTTACATTGGAGGTGATGTAAATGGCATCAAATTAGTTGTTGAATGTGGTGGATGGTGAGTCATTGTTGATGGCATGGGAACCCAATCATGGTTCTGGAGGGCAGGGGAAAGGAATGAAAGTAGACAATGGAATGGCTGGAGTTAAGGATCCTACCAAAAACATATCTGAAATGTTGGTATGGAAGGTTACATTGTCAAGACAGTTGCAACAGAGATGGAAATACTTGGAGAATTAAATTCCTTACAGAAGTGCCATGTAATTTTTTTTTTTAACTGGAGGCTTTTCTTTTCCTCTGGGCCATTGGAGGTCAAGGATACATAATGGACATCTTTAAAATCAGGGAGTGGTTTAGGAGTCAAACGGTAAAAGGAGTTTTTGTCAGCTGGTGCATTGGCAGTACAGCATACAGGCTGAGGGTAATTACTAAAAGTGTATAGGGGAGGATGGAAGATTATTTTCATAGCTTAATGGAACAAGGAATGATTTAGCACAAGACCTTCCTGGCCTACATGTGACTCCAGTTCCATGGGAATGTGAGTGACTTAACAGCCCTCTGAAATGACCGAGCAAGCTGCACAGTTCACAGGGAAATTGAGAATGTACAGCACATGCTGGCTCTGCGAGGCACAACCACAGCCCATAGAAAAATATAGAAAAAAGTAACTGAAAGGCAACCACATAATTATTAGAGAAAGAATATTTGATGAGTTGAATCAAACCTCAATGGAATATAAAACGATGATGCATAGTGATGTAATGGAGCTGCCTTGTCTCATAATCATGTCAAGCGATCTGAAAGGGAGCAGAAAACTACACCAGGGTTTTGAGAGAACGTGTGCATCTACTATTCTGAATTCTTATAGTAAGTACCTTGGATTCAAGAAGCAGTACTTGGAGAATTAATAACAGTGACACCATATCTACATGATGAAACAAAAATTTGTGGAGAATAGAATTTAAACAATTGTCTGGCTGAGTACCAGTTATTAGCATAAATTGCAAGAACTGAATGGATTCCTTCTGTGCTATAATCTCAATGAATTGATAAATAAATTTGAGTGTATACTGAATGGATAAATATGTTCAAAACCAAACTAGACTGAGAAAATGAAAAGGGAAAGAAAGAGAAAGAGATGAAGTGAAACAATAAATGGCTTTTCACTGTTCAAAATCTTGGAGTTCCATCCTTAGGAGCTCTGGGTACCCTAATAATCTACATCATGAAGCATTGCAGTGGTTCAAGAAGGCAGCTCATAACCATCTTTTCAAATGCAAGAGGAGTGGACAATGAATGCTGACCAAGCCACTAATGCCCACAACCCATGAAATAATAAAACACATGTATAAAAAGAGACAAGTAGTGTGCCATGCAGTATGCTTGTCATACAGTTTTCATAGCTGTCCACTACCAGAACCTTTCTCAGGTTAGGATGAAGGCTGCTGTAGACATTGTAGTTTGGAGACATAGTGGAAGCTTGTCAGGAAGGCACAGCAATAATTATGGGAGATTTTAATCTACATATAGACTGGAAAAATCAGATGGGCAGAGGAAGCCTAGATAAGAAGTTCATAGAATGTTTTTTAGGATAGTTTCTTAAAATAGCATGTACTGTAATCGATCAGAGACAGGCTGGAATTGCATAATAGGATAAGATTAATGAATGATCTCAGTGAAAGTGTCAGAGGAGCAGTGACCATAATATGATTGAAATTTACATTCTGTTTAAGGGAGAGAGGAGTTGGATGAAGACTACTTCTTAAAAAAAACTGAAATAAGGGCAGTAATGAAAGCAGACTAGACTAAAGTGAATTGACAACCTAGGTTATAGGATAGGTTGAGATGCAGTATCAGATATTTAGGGGATATTTCAGAACACACAGGCTAGATTTATTCCAATGAATAAGAAAAATTTCAAGGCATGGACCCACAGTCTGTGGTGAATGAAAAAAGTTCAGGATAGTATTAAGCTTGAAGGGAAACCAGATAATTATGCAAAGACAGGTGGTAATAGAAGATTGGACAGAATATTAAAACTAAAACAAAAGAATGACTGAAAATCATTAATAAGGACCAAAAAGTATAAAGGAAATTAGCCAGAAATGTAAAAACATAAAAAACAAAGTACCTCATCAAAGTTTACTGCAGCAATAAAAGTTCATGGGGTAGTGGGTAGCATATTGGCATGAATAGAAGATTTGCTACTAACAGGAAGCAGACAGCAGGCATAGTTGAGTATTTCTCTGGCAAGTAATGAGTAGCATTCCACAGGGACCAGTGCTGGGACCTCAACATATAAGATCCTGAAGGGATTTGACAGTGTAGATGTGGAGAGGTTATTTCCTCTTAAGGAAGAAACTAGAATCAATGGGACACTCTATAAAAACACTGTGTCACTCATTTAAAACAGAGATCTTTTTTTCTCAAAGAAGGTGGTGAGACTTCTGGACCACTCTTCCTGAATTGTAGAGTCTTTGAACATTTTTAAGACAGTAATGGTCTGCAAGAGGGTGAAAGGCAATAATGGGTAGGTGGGAATACAGATTTGAGGTTACAGTTAGAGCAACCGAAATCTTACTAAATGGTGGAGGAGTGACAAGGTGCCAAATATCTATTCCTGCTCTTTGTTCATATGTTTATAAATAAGTTGTAGAGAAGTACAGAAAATAGAGTGTGAGAGTCATGCTGAGAAAAAGAGAGACATAGGAAGATAAATGTGAAAAAAAAAGGTCAGGAAGTAAGCATCAGGAAAGAGGCTTTCATGTATATGAGTATGTTACAGACAGGAGGTCGAACCTCTCTCACAACTAAAACTGAAACACCCAGAAAAGCTCACCTCACCTCATAATCTGTTGAAGGAAATGTGAAAAGTGGTATAACGTGCCTCTCACTTCCCAATCTGCTATAAAGGAAAGGTGAAATAAAATGAACTTCTGACAGTCACTCTACAGTCAATAAGTAACAATTTCTTTATCTAACTCGAACAGTGATCAAATTAACTGAACAACTAACAAACCAAAGAATTCCCCCCTAACTACTAACTATTGTAGAATAAAACAAAATTCTAATGGTATGCAGTTCCAACAAATACAAGTCCCACATATAAACCTAAGTAATCAGAAAAAAAAAATTAAAACTTAGAGTGTCAAAACTACGGACAGGATTGGTCTTCTGGAATGTTCTGTGCCTTTTTCACTATTCTTCAGTTAGTAATTCTTTCTCTGTCGAATCCTAGTGTCAGGAATATTACCTAAGTGTGCCATGGTACCTTTTAGATTGTGCTTAATCAGAAAGCTTGAAGATTTTTGTGAGAGCCAGAGTTTTACTCTTCTGATGATAGTTCGCTTTCACACTGATTTTCAAAAATCCTCATCTTGTATACCTTTGATGGCCTATCAATTTTCTTATAAAAGGATTGGTCCGAGGTTGTCAACACCATCAGATTTAAATGCAATTGGTTTTCAGTCTCTAAGTGCCTAGTTGAAATTAATTGGCTGATATTCAAGCCGGTTGCCTTAGCACCAAAACAAGCTCAAGTTGTCAACCACAGAGCCAATTGATGCATACTTTTCAATTTCAGAACTGACTGTGTATCTGCAGCTGCTTGCAGACTTTCTTTTATCCCCAAGCTTAGAAAAGCACATCACCTTTTAAAGGGACCACACAATCATTCCCCTCTTTCATTTTTACACATAAATTCAAACATCCTTCCCTCCAATTCACAAGTACTCTACCAGACTTCGCAACAAGCAATGTTGAAAGGAATTGACAATCAGGTTACAAATCATAGGATTAATATTCTTCAGACTTTCTGTATCTTTCCACAAAATAGGAACTACAAAGATGACTGATCAAATCATTGTGGTGGCACTTTATCTATATTCGGTACTTTGTTCTATCAATTTCTTTCCATTTGATATATAATGTATAAAATCTTGCATTTTTTGTACTGCTGGGGTAAGAAAGGAGATCAAGAGGATGGCGATCATCAAGGGGGTGGGATGTTGGGAGCAAGGGATAAGCAGGTGGTGAGTGGGAGAGAGTTGGGCAGAGAGAAGTGGGAGGAGAGAGAGGGAGGGAACGTTAACCTCTTCAGTCTTATTAGATAGGTGAATGTTAACACCTAGAGCAATATTTATCAGATCAAAGTCTCAAACATTGGTTTTCTATTGATTAATCTCTAATTTTTAATTCATACAATTGTAACAATATTCCATCCATACCCAACTGTCCATTTATCCACAATGTGGTAGAGGAAATGTATTTCTCTCTGGTCACTGCAGTCCTCCTTCTATCCTGGTTCTGACGATATTCACCCACCTGGTCCTTCTTCAATTTGGCCTGTTCTTTCCTCATGTATCACTTTCAGGATTTGTCAACTCTAGACTCTCACCCTGACCCTTTCAGTGTTCATACTTTCTAAATAACAATCAGAGCCCCATAAACGTAACAGTGAAGTGAAGTGTTCTTATTTAGTTATGCTTAACTCACTGTACACATTTACAAGTTGTGCTTTTTTGCCTAGCAGGGCTTCCTTTGTTCAACAAGGTGGAAAAAGCATCATACACTCATAGTAATGATTTTAACTTTGTACAATTGTTTTAGAGTGAAACTTTATGGACACTGTTACTTAATCCTTTGTCCAACACTTGAAGGGCCAGGTTTTCACTCTGCCTGAATGTGTTTTTGTCTGCTCGACTTGTACTACAATCATCTCCAGCCTCTGAGTTGATTGTTACTGGATCTTGCCCAATTTTGTTCTGCGCTGCTAAAGTGAACTTGTTGGATTTCCGATGAGAGTAGGTCTCTCGGTGCTTGACTTTGGCAGAGCATAACTGAAACTTGAAGGCTGCCTGAAACCCTTGTCGAAAATTCTTGTTGAAATAACCGTAGATTATGGGGTTGACACTACTATTGCAGAAGGCTAACCAGTGGGCAAAGGGATAGATGTACAAGTTGATTATTCTCAACCAATTGTGGGACAGCTTTGTGTAGTCGGACAGCATCATCAGAGTCCACAGCGGGAGCCATGACAAGGTGAACAGTAGGGCTACTGTGGCTAACATCTTGATCACCCGTTGCTTTCTTTTAGACACCGTACTGCCATTTTCTTGGTGAGAGCCTTTGCCGATGGGTATGCTGGTTTTAAACAATGCAATTCCTATCCTTGCATACATGATAACCATGAGTGACAGAGGGGCCAAGTAAATCTTGGAAAATAACACAGTGGTGTAAATCTTTCTCATTTTTGGATTTGGCCAGGCCTCATAACATTGGTAGCAAGGATACATTTTCTCACTACTTTGGATAATCTTTATGTTGTCAGGCAGTTTGATTACCTGTAGCATAATTGCAGAAGGACAGATTATTGAGATAGCAAGAACCCATATGACAGCGATAATGATGGTTGCAACAGTCATGTTAAGTTTTTGTTTGAAAGGATAGACGATGCATCTGAATCTGCAAAATAAATGACAAAAAATGATTTATTTAATATTCAGAGATAGCAGGAACTGCAGATGCTGGAGAATCCGAGACAACAAGGTGCAGAGCTGGATGAACACAGCAGGCCAAGCAGCATCATAGGAGCAGAAAGGCTGACGTTTCGGGCCTAGACCCTTCATCCAGCTCTGCACCTTATTTAATATTCAAATGCTTTCTATGATTTGTACATTTGGGGTAACACAGGTATGTAGAAGAAAGCAAAACAATCCCTATGGCTAATACTAAAGCTGGATTGGGCCACCAGGTAAAAGCTGCACAGTGGCTCAGTGGTTAGCACTGCTGCCTCCCAGCACCAGGGACCCAGGTTCAATTCCACCCTCAGGTTACTATCTGTGTGGAGTTTGCACATTCTCCCCATGTCTGTGCGGGTTTCCTCCAGGTGCTCCGGTTTCCTCACACACTCCAAAGTTGTGCAAGCTGGGTGAATTGGTCATGCTAAATTACCCATAGTGTACAGGGATGTGCAGACTAGGAGGATTAGCCATAGGAAATGCAGGGTTGCAGGGATAGGGTAGTGGGGTGAGTCTAGGTGGGATGCTCTTCAGAAGATTGGTGTGGACTCAATGGGCCGAATGGCCTGCTTCTGCACTGCAGGGATTCTATGAGGGTTACCCCTATGATAACACAGAGATATCTAATCACTTATAAGGCAACTTATTTATGGCTAGTAATTTTCAGGGTCCATTTTCGGTGCAACTATCTAGCATTACTTTTTATAAGTAGCCCTGGTAATTTCAGAGTAAGCACAACAGTGAGCTCAATTAACAATTAATAAAAAGGAGAAACCTTCTAAGGTATTAAGAATTGGTCTGGAATGGTGTTTTGATTGCAAGGAGTGCACAGGAGAAGTCTGATTGTCAGGATTATTAAATTCAAGTTGCATACATAAGTCAGCTCCCAAACTCTGCTCCCTGGTTCCCCAGGTACGGAAAAACCAAAGAACTGTGAATGCTGGAAATCAGAAACAAAAACAGAAATTACTGGAAAAACTCAGCAGGTCTGGCAGCATCTGGGGAGAGAGAAAGAAGAGTTAATGTTTTGGCCTGGTGACACTTTTTCAGAACTTCTTCTGTCGTGAAGATGGGCCACTAGACCCAAAACATTAAATCTGCTTTCTCTGCACAGATGCTGCCAGATCTGCTGAGATATTTTTTAGCAATTTCTGTTTCTGTTCTCCATGTACAGATGTATGTAAAGCTTTCTCCATAAGTAAATCCAAACTTACTGGAATCTGAAAAAGCCCAAACTGGAATGGTTCTACTCCAGTTGTTAATTGTCAGTCGGGATGATAAGTTGTCAGTCAGAATGACCTAAACTGTCAGTATAAGATTTCCAAAGGACACATTCAATATGTCACAAGTTATAATGAAACTTCATTTTCAAAAATCAAATTCTACAGTCGTTTCCTATGTCTGTGCTAGTCACTCTGGTACCAGGGGAGTGACATTTTTGTGCAGACAATACTTTTAAAGAGAAATTTATGATCTGCAGTGGAAAAGTGATATTTCAGTGGAGCTGTATGTGGCAGCAATCAGAAGGCACTTTTTTAAAGGACGTCTGAAGGGTTGAAATATATTCACTGAATAATGAAATCTTAAATTGCACAGGATATTGATGATAGATTACTGTTTGAACGTTGAAAATTGAAGGTGCAGCTCTATTATTCCCAAATGCTTTTCATGGTTCATTGTGACCCTGCACTTATTTTAAAAACTTTGGACTGAGTTTTATGTTTTTGATTTGGAGTTAAGGTGTGTTGAGTTTTTTTTTGGAGGGAATCTCACTGTGAGACCCAATGGGTTTCTCACTGTATCTTACCAAACTCACCAGACTAATTGCCAAATTTGTCCCTAAGGCCTCCCTCACATCTGATTTCCATCCCATCTTACCATACACTGTTCCTGAAACAACCCACCACTCAGGATATCTAACCGAAGGCCAGCATCCCTTGTCTCTGCGCTATCTTTGAAAAGGAAGAGGGCTGGCACCTGGCACTGCCCTGGATTTTGGAGACTATGAGGAGAGCTGGCTTAGGAGGGAGGTTGGCATTTGATTTCTTTGACAGGGGCATGAAGCTTTTGGTAAATGGGATGATGCAACAAAGAAGTGTCCTGTTCCTGCAGAACTGTTGGATGAGTTTGCACTACTGGACAATGCCAACCTTGTCAGGGTTTACTACCTGGGTGAATGTCATTTGACAGTGCAGAGGACTGGGCTACAGTGCTGTCAGAAGGTCAATGACCCTTGCTGCTCCAGCAGAATAAGTGCTGGACTCTGCCACCACACCCATCTCCCTTCATGGCTCATGCACTGGCATTCTCTCTGTTGAATGCAACTCCTTCCCTTGCCATTAATCCTGCTCCTCTGCTCTGTCTCTTCACTCAAATGGAACATCTCGACACGTCATTCCCACAGGCACCACACTAACAGCCACACCATTCACTTGTGTCTTACTCATTCTCCTCCAGTATGAAGACTGATATGAGATGCTGCTATACTTGGCCCACTGAATGTTGGGTGTTCCCTTAGACTTCACTGAGGAGTAGTCTGCCAAGACATTGAGATGTTACAGAAGCAGTGTGTTTGGTGTGAATGTTGCTGCCATGTGATACAGGTGTGACACTGATATGGTACAGGTGTGACACTGGCATGGTACACTCCTGTGTGGCAACCTGTATGTGTCCTTGTCTGAGGACTGCTAAACAGCATGGCAAGCAGTTTGTTAGTGTGACTACGCCAATTACCACTGTAATGCATGACAAAGCCAGGCATGTGTGCAACTCTACAAGAGCAAACTAGCAGCCCTGGTAGACAGCCTTGTACAAATGTGGGCTGGGTGCCTATCCCTGTGTGGTAACTGTGCAATGCTCACTGCTGCTATGCTCTGTCATGCAAGTTTGTGTTTTCAGGGTGCACTGACAGTCCATTGGGAAGCTGCCAGAACAGTGGCAGGGGGTTACCAATGTCTGTGGTAGAAAGGGTATGTGCAGCTGTTGCCCTAGAATTGCACCCTGGGCTGCAGTTTGGGTGAGGTCAACTTGGAGGTTATTTTGACGAAGCAACAAGCTGAATCCATTGGCTATCTGCTCTGGTTTCCATCTCTGGTTGTCCTGATGGCTAGTTTGTCGGGCAGCTTCAGTGAGATTGGAAGTAGAATATTGACAAGGCGAGTCAGGCTGTCAGCAAGGAGATGGCATACCTTTGCTGTGCTGAACACTGCCAGTGCATGGTTGCTGTCAATGTCTGAATTCACGGAGGTTAGTGGACCGGAAGGGCACCTTAGGATGGTGATGTCAACATGCTGCTTCAAATCTTTCATAGAACAAATTGTGTGTTGGTTCAGTCCCTGGAACATCTTAGCATTGATCCTGCCATACTGATTTAAGAGCTTCTGAAACTGCCTCATGTGGGATCACAATATCTCATGAATAAAATCTGCATAAGCTTTCTGGGCAGTTGGTGCCCCAGACTTTTTTGAAAAGACACGGTATTTCTGTGAGCTCATTATTGCTCCAAATGGACAATTAATGAGCACTATGGAACTGTTCCCTGCCCGACCCTTGTGAAGTGCATTAAGACGCCTTACTACTTTAAAAGTGCTGGGAAATGCAACTTGTTGCTTTTGGTAGGGTTATAAGTGAAGGTGTATCACCTTGCAAAAATGGCCTTTATTACATCTTCTTCTGATGTTTTGTCACCTCAGTCATTCCCTTGCAGACTTCTGCAGAACATTTTGGACACAAGAACATCGGAATTAGGAACAGGAGTAGGGAATTCAGCCCTTTGAGCCCTCTCCACCATTTAACAAGATCATGGCTGATCTTATCTTGGTCTCAACTCCACTTTCCTGCCAACTCCCCACAGCCCTTTATCTGGTTTTTTATCAAAAACATATCCATTGCTTTCTTGAATCTGTTGATTGATTCTGCCTCCACTGCACTTTGGGGCAGTGAGCTCTACAGATTCACAATGCTCTGAGAGAAGCAGTTTCTCCTCATCTCAGTTTTGAACCTACCTCCTCTCATTCTATATCTATGGCCTCTTGTTTGAGACTGTCCCACAGTGGGGAGCATCTGTTCAACTTCCACCTTGTCAATCTCCTTTAGCATTTTATACACCTTTATCAGATGCCCCCTCATTCTTCTGAACTCCAGTGAGTACAAGCCTAAGCTATTCAACTGCTCCTCATATGACAACCCTTTCATCCCTGGAATCAACCTGGTGAACGTCCTCTGAACTGCCTCCAGTGTCACCACATCCTTCCTCATGTAAGGAGACCTCAACTGGATACAATACTCCAGGTGTCTGGTCTCACCAACGCCTTATGTAATTGTAACAACATTTCACACGTTGGTATACAATGCAAGCTGTACATGCGGCCTACCTCGTTTCTGTCACAAAATCGATTGCCAAGAACAGAGTGTCCACATTCCTTGTGCACAATCAGGTGCGGCTCTGTTGGTAGTGTTTTTAACCCTCAATCAAAACATATGGGAACAAGCCGCTAGGGATTTGAGTTGGGAACACGAGGTGATTCAGGCAGGGTGAAGAAGTGAGGTGTGGAAAGTGATGGAGGCAGAAGAAGAACGCATTGTCATCATAAATGTCCAACATTTTGAATAACTCTATAGAAGATCTGTGCCTCATCTTACTAATGACATATTTCCTAAGAAAACAAAACACAAGTCTGTTGGGTCTTGTAAATAAGGCCTCTCTCACTTTTTACATACACCTGTGGGTAGATGATTGACTGGCTTGGCAGGCATTCCTGACAGTAGCTTGGATACGACACTGGTGAACTTGACAGCCATGGGAAGAGCTGTCTCTGTAACAGGAATTGTTTGCACCAACCCCATTAAGGTATGTCATAGTTCTAAGTCAGCTTCCAATGTAAACCTGAGCTAGTGAAGTGATGGCTGTCTGAGCTGTGCATGCACTGGGTTTTCAAATGTGGTAAATATGAAAGAAAAAGATTACATTTTTATAACACATTTCACAACTGTGACCCCAAAGACACATCACAGTCTATTAATGACTTTTTCTTGAAGCAAAGCCATTGTTATCATGCTACCATTACTTCACAAAGAGCAAGATTTCACAAATGGCAATGAGATAGTGATT
>NW_025968833.1:0-5260 GCF_021869965.1 Rhincodon typus
GAGAAGGAGAGAGAGAAGGAGAGAGAGAAGGAGAGAGAGAGACAGCGCGCACTGTATGATTTCTGACCACATCGTATGGCTGAGCAGAGTGGGCCATGTTAGTGAGACCCAGAATTACCATCATATCAGACCACACAGAAGGAGGGAGTCACCGCAGTGCAAATACAGAGGCTATGATTGCATCTCTGCCTGAGAGTGCGGAGAAAGGGCGTCCAAGGCAGATAGGGCATTGGAGGAGGGGATGGGCGAGATGAGCATTCCAGGGTGGGATGAGAGGGGGTGGAGGAGGGCCTCCAAGGGGAACAGGGCATAGACAGAGTGTCATAGAACAAATAACACTGACAGGCCCTTCAGCCCACAATGTTGAAACGAACATGAAGCCAAATTAAACTGATCCCTTCTGCCTGCCCTTGATGCATATCCCACCATTCCTTGCATATTCATGTGCTTATCTAAAAGCCCGTTAAACAACCCCATCATGTCTGCCTGCATCAGCATCCTTGGCAGTGCTTTCCACACTCCGACCACTGTCTGTGTAAAAATACTTGCTCTTCATGTCTCCTTTGATCTTGCCCCCTCTCATCTTAAATGCCTGCCTCCAAGTATTAGAAATTTCAACTCTGGTAAAAAGATTCTTGCTGTCAACCCTAACTGTGCAACTCCTAATTTTATAGACTTCTATCAAGTCTCATTTCAGTCTCTGGCGCGTCAGAGAAACAAACGCATGTCTCCTTGGAGCTGATACTCTCTAATCCAGACAGCATCATGGTAAACTTCTCTGCACCCTGTCCAAAGCCTGGAAATCCTTCCTGTAATGTGGCAACCAGAACTAGTTGTGGCCGAACTAAATTCCTATAAAGTTGCAACATGATATCTCAATTCTTATACTCAATTCCCCAGCCAATAAAGGCAAGCATGTCATAAACCTTCTTTACCACCCTATCTACTTGCGTGGCAACTTTCAGGGAGCTATGGACTTGAATGCCAAAGTCACTCTGTACATTCATGCGGAAAAAGGTCCTGCCATTAACTGTACACTTCTCCTTCACACTTGATCTCCTGACCTGCAGCACCTCACACTTATCTGGATTAAACACCATCTGCCATTTCTCCGCCCACATCTGCAACAGATCTATATCCTGCGATAACCTTTAATAACCTTCTGTACTATCCACAACTCCTCTGATCTTTGTGTCATCTGCAAACTTACTTGCCCACCCATTTACACTTTCATCTCAGTCATTTAAATATATCACAAACAGCAGGGGTCTCACTACAGATACCTGCGGAACACCACTTGTCACGGATCATGAGCTTCAGAAATACCCTTCCACCACCACCCTCTGTCCGCTATGGGCAAGCCAATTCTGAATCCACGCGGTCAAGTCACCACTGATCCCATGCATCTTGATCTTCTCCATGACCCTACCATGCGGGACCTTGTCAAAAGCCTTAATAGAATCCACATGGACAACATCCACTCTTCCATGCTCATTGATCACCTTCGGCACCTCCTCAAAACCTCAATCAAGTTACTAAGATGTGACCTGCCCTGCACAAAGCTATGCTGACTGTCCCTAATTAGTCCCTAACGTAAATGGTATCCCTAAGAATTCTCTCCAATAGCTTCCCAACCACTGATGTGAAACTCACTTGTCTATAGTTTCCTGGATTATCCCTCTTCCCCTTCTTGAGCCTACTCACCTGTCCGCCAGGACCACCCCAATGGCTAGTGAGGATACAATGATCTTGGTCAAGATCACAGCAATCTTGCCTTTCTCAACAACATAGTGTAGATAGTATTTGGCCCTGGGGACTTATCCACCTTAATGCTCTTCAAGAGACCCAAGGCCATTCCTTTCTTGACCTCAAATTCGAGAATGTTGCGTGAGATGAAAAGTCTGGGTTACGATGGTACATTTGATAGGGTACGTTTGTTTTGTTTGGAACAGAGAAGGCATATTGAGAGATAAGCAAAGGATTATGAAAGGCATTGGCAGGATAGAACTTGAGAATCTTTTCCCCATGGTGGATTTGTCGAAGACTAGAGGGCATTTGTGTAAACTGAGGACAATAGGGCTGAATGGCTCAAATGTTGAAGGTACTTGACAAGCTGCATGGCCTTGGATGAGTCTTGTTAACATTTGGGGTGGCACGGTGGCTCCGTGGTCAACACTGCTGCCTCACAGCGCCAGGTACCCGGGTTCAATTCCACCCTCGGGCGACTGTCTGTGTGGAGTTTTCACATTCAGCGTGGGTTTCTTCCGGGTGCTACGGTTTCCTCCCACAGTCCAAAGATGTGCAGAGTAGGTGGATTGGCCATGCTAAATTGCTCATAGTGCCCGGGGATGTTGAGGTTAAGTGGGTTAGACATGGGAAATACAGGGGTAGGGGAATGGGTCTGGGTGGGTTGCTCGTCGGAGGAGCAGTGCGGACTTGTTGGGCCAAATGGTCTGTTTCCTTGCTGGAGGGATTCTATGATTCTATGTGCAGGCTAGGAGGATTGTCCATTCTAAACTGCACCTAGTGTGCAGATGAGGTGGGTCATACGGGGATGGTCTGGGTGGGCTGCTTTGTGAGTCAGCGTGGACTTGTTGGGCCAAAGGGCCTGTTTTCACACTGTAGGGATTCTATGATTCTATGATTCCTTTATAGGCCAAAAATGGCACCTGCAACTTGTTTTTCTGTAGCTGTGCTTTGTCTTCTCTATCTGCTTTCTTTCTGCTGGCTATTTCTCTCTCTCTCATGCAGTGTGACAGAGAGTTTCGTTCCAAACCATGGGACTTCACTTTGGCTCAGATTCGTAAATGATGCCAGGAACGAATTTAAGCCTCCAGACCAGGGGGGCATGAGACTTGTTGTTTTTTGCCTTTTCTCTTCCATATATTATTACGTCTATAATCACTTATTTTTAACTTAATAAATATTCATATTTAATCAAATCACTGTGGTTAAGCCTTCTCTTAATTAGGTTTACCTGAACCTGAAAAGAACCGTTTGGATACATGCTGCAATCCCAAGACACAGGACTAAGTGGTTTGGAGAGGATCTAATGAAACTTCTTTTTTTTAAACCCGGGATGGTATAAATATCAAAAGTGCTGCCTAAGAGGATGTTGGAGGCAGAGATTGTCGAAACACTCCAGGAACAAGCACTTAAAATGCCAAGGCATTGTATGTTATGGATCAAATGCTGATAAATGGGATTTCTCTAGTTTGGTGTGTTTGTTGGTCTGCTTAGACATGGTGGGGTGGGGGCTGGAGAAGACAGTGTGGGTGAGGAGTCTGTTTCTGTGCTGCATGACACATACATCACCCCACCACGAACATACCTCGTGTTACATAGAGATAAACATACACCACTAGTATTGTACCCCAGAATTAAACAGTGACAGACTTGTTCCCAACAGTACTATATCCCACTCTTATGTGATGAAGTGATTAGACTTAGAGGTACATGGGCCTTGAAAGATGCAAAATAAAGAAATCACCAGAAATACTGACTACAATGGGAAAAAGTAACTGTGATTTATAGTTTTCAGAACAGTTAGGTATGGAGCAATTGAACCATCCGAGACATCAAAGTGTTTCCACTGGGTGTGCGCGAGTAAGAGAGAGAGAGAGATGGAGAGAGAGAGAGAGAAAGACAGTGTGGAGCAAGTCTCTGTGTCATCTGTCATTGCTCAGTTCTGTGTGTTCAATTGGCATCTCTTTCTCAAGCACAAGAATTCTCCTTGCTAACTTCCTTCGGAGCCTCCAACACATTTCATGCCTGGAACTGCCTGCAGCCCCTTTATATATCACATCCTCCTCTTCCTACAATTCCTCACAAATCTCAGTCCACAATCCCCCATTGTCAATCTCCAGAACATCTCAAATCCCTCTGACAATTTGCACCTCTGTAACTTCTTTACAATGCACTCTATATGTAAAATCGTCTCCATGTCCTGGACCCCTCCGTACCTCTTTCACCAACACCAGCACATATTGTTCACCCGACCTCTGGAAACTCCTCCAGCCACAGCAATTTGGACTGGGGCTTTGCCAGGTCATTCAGACCCTTATCACTCACCATGTCTCTGCCACCACTTCTAGCACCTACAAATTTCCCTGTTTCAACCATCTACTTAAACTTCAATATTTCCTTTTTCTTCAACACTTCCTCCAGCTATCCCTTTAAACCTGAAGCCCCAAGTTCCCTTCCTCTTTATTCCATCAAATGACAACAATGCTCCTAACTCTGCAACATCCTCCGGTCCCGACAGCTCTCCTTGTGTTCTTGCAGCCTATGCAATCATCCCAACCTTCTGTCCATCCAGTAGTTCCACACAAGCCTCTTCGTTGTTGTAACCTCCTTCAGACCCTACAGCCTTCACGTCTTGTAACATTCTCCAGCCCCAACAACCCTCCGTTCCTCACATTGCAGCCTCATCTAGGCCTGTAGCCATCTGCCCCTCTTCCCAAAATGTGTTTCTGCTCCTGAGATCTTCCACTATCTCCGTAGAATTTCCTTCACCTCCCACTTGCACCCCTGCAGCACCCTCCATCTTCTACGATCTGCTCCATCTTTGTTCCCTCTTCCAGCCACAATAGTTCTCACCAACTCCATTACATCTACCTGATGGTACAACCATCCCTGTCAGTGTATACATTAGGAAATTGGAGGGATGAGAGTCAAAAATACTGCAGACATTGTGGGTGAACCTCATTCTACATATGGATGCCCGAAGTGTTGACTTTCCTGCTCCTGAGGCTGTCTGACCTGCTGTGTTTTCCAGTCTCACACCTATAAATTCAAGGTGATCTGTCTGTTTTCTGTCATTTATATAAATGATTTGGACGTGAATATAGGAGGTATGATAACGACACTTGCAAATGACACCAAAATTGGTTGTCTCATGGACAGTGAAGAAGGTCATCTCAGAGAAGAACAGGACCTTAAACACAGATAGTAGGAACTGCAGATGCTGGAGAATCTGAGATAACAAGGTGTAGAGCTAGATGAACACAGCAGGCCAAGCAGCATCAGAGGAGCAGGAAAGCCGACGTTTCGGGCCTAGAACCTTCTTCAGAAACCTTAAACAGATGGGCAAATGGACTGACAAGTGGCAACTGGAGTTTAATTTCAATAATGTGAGGTGCTGCATTTTGGTCGGGCAGGACTTATGCACTTACCAGTTGACAAAAAGACCTTGGGGTACAGGTTCATTGTTCCTTGCATGTGGAGTCACAGGTAGACTGAGTGGGGAAGGCAGCGTTTG